>NW_025964346.1:1305809-1515809 GCF_023055435.1 Haliotis rufescens
GGCTCATGTTTGTTCGACATTTTACTCAAAGAAACTATTTAAAAAGATCATCATCGCTGTCATATTCGTCCGCATAATGTGTTCAACTTCACGAAACAGGCCCAACTGTTTGAATAACTGACCATCTAACCACAGTAATCTTGCCCGGGTCGTATCGCACTAACAGAGATCAAACTTCCTATTAAAGAATATTTGCACAAATAAATTCTATACTATTTCATCAGCAGCAACAGTAAGAAAATATTTTATTTCTACTTTGACATCGTTGCAGTGCATTGCAAAATATACATGTGCAACAGCTCATAATGCTAAAAAACTTCAATTTTGTGCATATTGATATTGTGCCATTTTTTTCTAATATTGTTGTGTGAACAATGAACATCCTCTAATTTCTTCTAGTCATTGTAGGTACATATTGCAGATATATATGCAGTTTCCAACCTTTTTAGAAACAATAAGAGTCGATATTTTGCTGTAAACCTCAACAACTGTTTTCTTGTCAACATGTTCAGGACGGGCACCTACCTGGTCCTGCCTGAAGCTGTCCCTTGCATCCTGATTGGTCAGGAAGGTGTTAATATTATCAACAACTCCTTTCTGTCTGTCCACCTCCCTCTGCAGCCCGATATACATCATCAGCAACACGACGTTGACACCGACGGAAAACATGCATATCGCCCAAACAGCCCACCCGACCCGAGACCCATGTCCATGGCAACCAGATGCGCTCCTTTCTGTTTCCTTGACAACGTGATTGTTGGAGCCGGTAGGCTTCCGGGAAATGTGAAAAGCCACATATTGAGATTCCATGACGGAAGTTATGCGGATGCGGTGGTTCCCCTGGGCAGATGCTGACCACATGGACAAGGGAGAGATGAGCCCCCATAAATATGGGAGGGTCCTGATCAGTAGTATCGGCCATTCGCAGCTCGGTGCTGGAGGGCGTGTCTCATAGGAGGAACTCAATTCATCGTCTCCCAAAAGGGCGTGTCATGATGTTATTGTTTGTATTGATTCGACACCCCTTTCTGAGAAATACAGGCTTCTTCCTAGGAATATGTTACGGCCTAGTTAGCGATCATTTCCCACCCTTAACCATGTCAGGGCCAGGCTGTGGCTACCATTGTGTGACAAGGTTGGTGTGGGTTGATCACATCTCCCCTTCCTGATGTCCTACATCTGAAAGATAGCCGGGTGCACTTGGGGCATGTCTACAACGATGTATGTTTCGTCTGGCGGGTACAATAGGGTAGGAGAGTAGGAGGGTAGGGGGCTAGGTCAAGTGCAGCTGAGGTCGGTAGCTGAGTTTCGAATCCGGTTTCATCTCCCCACACTATACACACTTCAAGGACGTGCGTTATCACTGGCCATGGCTCTGGTTCGCTCCCTCTAGTGAGAAGCATACATGGGTGACTAGGTCAGTGGGTGGTGTGTTCTACAGCTTTATAAGCAATAGGTTTGACTCCTTTATTATGAGTACAAACATGGACCAACTGTCTGTACCAGGGCAAGGTGTTCCTGCACTGACACTGGATAACTTCACTCCCATCCTGACACTCGACCTTGTTGTCTGCTGAACTTAGTATTGTAGTATAATTTGGGAGTATATCTTGTAGATAAGGAACACTGTTGGGCAAAAGTGAGTGAACGCTTGAATGGATTTGACAAAAAAATAACAAACGTTATCAAACCGTTACTTGATTAAAAACAGTCGCCCAAACACTGGAAACTTTCGGTCCAATATCGCCTTTGATACCCGTTTCAAATACATGTACATCACCATTCCATAACCAATTCGTGTCTGTGCCACGTTAAGTCATAATGAAACATGGTGTATGTACATACTTTTGTCCGGAAGTGTATGTTGGTATAGATGTACAAGTGCATTGTGAATACACCTACTTAAACAGTATGGCGGTCATATTAACTACATTGTTCATAATCAAATAATATTGTGTTCACATTAAGTGCAAAGTAAATAATTAAATAGATTGCTTTCATATTACATATTAGTGCATTGTGTTTAATTAAGTAATATGGGGTCCATATGTAGAGTACAGTTGATAATACTGCGTTTATTTGAACGCTTAGTTTAAAATCAAAATATATGACGTTCACATGAAGAACATTGTGTATAATTAGGTACTGCCGTGTTCATATGAATACCATTGTGTATAATTAGGTACTGTCATTGTGTATAACTAGGTACTGTCGTGACCATATGAAGTGCATTGTGTAACATTAGGTACTGGCGTGTTCATAAGAAGTGCATTGTTATAATTACAGGCTAATTCCTTCAACACAATACATATATGGTGCTTATATCCGGGGACGTAATTGTGGGATATATTAAGCAATATTCCAGCAATATCGCGGCGGAGAACACCAGGCACGCTAACAATAAGTACCATTATTTAACGTCTCCTGGCATGAGGCGGCCGGGATCGAACCCCTGACCTGCCGCTCTACCGGCCAGACGCTCTACCGGCCTGCCACTCTACCGACCTGCCTCTCTACCGGCCAGACGCTCTACCGACCTGCCACTCTACCGACCTGCCTCTCTACCGGCCAGACACTCTACCGACCTGCCACTCTACCGACCAGACACTCTACCGGCCAGACGCTCTACCGACCAGACACTCTACCGGCCAGACGCTCTACCGACCAGACACTCTACCGGCCAGACGCTCTACCGACCAGACACTCTACCGACCAGACACTCTACCGACCTGCCTCTCTACCGGCCAGACACTCTACCGACCTGCCTCTCTACCGACCAGACGCTCTACCGACCTGCCACTCTACCGACCAGACACTCTACCGACCTGCCTCTCTACCGACCAGACGCTCTACCGACCTGCCACTCTACCTGCCAGACACTCTACCGACCTGCCTCTCTACCGGCCAGACACTCTACCGACCTGCCACTCTACCGACCAGACACTCTACCGGCCAGACGCTCTACCGACCAGACACTCTACCGACCTGCCACTCTACCGACCAGACGCTCTACCGACCTGCCTCTCTACCGACCAGACGCTCTACCGACCTGCCACTCTACCGACCAGACACTCTACCGACCTGCCTCTCTACCGACCAGACGCTCTACCGACCTGCCACTCTACCGACCAGACACTCTACCGACCTGCCACTCTACCGACCAGACGCTCTACCGACCTGCCACTCTACCGACCAGACGCTCTACCGACCTGCCTCTCTACCGACCAGACGCTCTACCGGCCTGCCTCTCTACCGGCCAGACACTCTACCGACCTGCCACTCTACCGACCAGACACTCTACCGACCTGCCACTCTACCGACCAGACGCTCTACCGACCTGCCACTCTACCGACCAGACACTCTACCGACCTGCCTCTCTACCGACCAGACACTCTACCGACCAGACACTCTACCGACCAGACACTCTACCGACCAGACACTCTACCGACCTGCCTCTCTACCGGCCAGACACTCTACCGGCCAGACACTCTACCGACCTGCCTCTCTACCGGCCAGACGCTCTACCGACCTGCCACTCTACCGGCCAGACACTCTACCGGCCAGACGCTCTACCGACCTGCCTCTCTACCGGCCAGACACTCTACCGACCAGACGCTCTACCGGCCAGACGCTCTACCGACCTGCCTCTCTACCGGCCAGACACTCTACCGACCTGCCACTCTACCGACCAGACACTCTACCGGCCAGACGCTCTACCGACCTGCCACTCTACCGACCAGACACTCTACCGACCTGCCTCTCTACCGGCCAGACACTCTACCGGCCAGACGCTCTACCGACCTGCCACTCTACCGACCAGACACTCTACCGACCTGCCACTCTACCGACCAGACGCTCTACCGACCTGCCACTCTACCGACCAGACGCTCTACCGACCTGCCTCTCTACCGACCAGACGCTCTACCGGCCTGCCTCTCTACCGGCCAGACACTCTACCGACCAGACACTCTACCGACCAGACGCTCTACCGGCCTGCCTCTCTACCGGCCTGCCTCTCTACCGGCCTGCCTCTCTACCGGCCAGACACTCTACCGACCTGCCACTCTACCGACCAGACACTCTACCGACCTGCCACTCTACCGACCAGACGCTCTACCGACCTGCCACTCTACCGACCAGACACTCTACCGACCTGCCTCTCTACCGACCAGACACTCTACCGACCAGACACTCTACCGACCAGACACTCTACCGACCAGACACTCTACCGACCTGCCTCTCTACCGGCCAGACACTCTACCGGCCAGACACTCTACCGACCTGCCTCTCTACCGGCCAGACGCTCTACCGACCTGCCACTCTACCGGCCAGACACTCTACCGGCCAGACGCTCTACCGACCTGCCTCTCTACCGGCCAGACACTCTACCGACCAGACGCTCTACCGGCCAGACGCTCTACCGACCTGCCTCTCTACCGGCCAGACACTCTACCGACCTGCCACTCTACCGACCAGACACTCTACCGGCCAGACGCTCTACCGACCTGCCACTCTACCGACCAGACACTCTACCGACCTGCCTCTCTACCGGCCAGACACTCTACCGGCCAGACGCTCTACCGACCTGCCACTCTACCGACCAGACACTCTACCGACCTGCCACTCTACCGACCAGACGCTCTACCGACCTGCCACTCTACCGACCAGACGCTCTACCGACCTGCCTCTCTACCGACCAGACGCTCTACCGGCCTGCCTCTCTACCGGCCAGACACTCTACCGACCAGACACTCTACCGACCAGACGCTCTACCGACCAGACGCTCTACCGGCCAGACGCTCTACCGACCTGCCTCTCTACCGGCCAGACACTCTACCGACCAGACACTCTACCGACCAGACACTCTACCGACCAGACACTCTACCGACCTGCCTCTCTACCGGCCAGACACTCTACCGGCCAGACACTCTACCGACCTGCCTCTCTACCGGCCAGACACTCTACCGGCCAGACACTCTACCGGCCAGACGCTCTACCGGCCAGACGCTCTACCGACCTGCCTCTCTACCGACCAGACACTCTACCGACCAGACGCTCTACCGGCCAGACACTCTACCGGCCTGCCTCTCTACCGGCCAGACACTCTACCGACCAGACACTCTACCGACCAGACGCTCTACCGACCAGACGCTCTACCGACCTGCCTCTCTACCGGCCAGACACTCTACCGGCCAGACGCTCTACCGGCCAGACGCTCTACCGGCCTGCAACTCTACCGGCCAGACACTCTACCGACATGCCTCTCTACCGACCAGACACTCTACCGACCTGCCACTCTACCGGCCAGACGCTCTACCGGCCAGACGCTCTACCGGCCTGCCTCTCTACCGGCCAGACGCTCTACCGGCCAGACGCTCTACCGACCTGCCACTCTACCGACCAGACACTCTACCGACCTGCCACTCTACCGGCCAGACACTCTACCGGCCAGACGCTCTACCGACCTGCCTCTCTACCGACCAGACACTCTACCGACCTGCCTCTCTACCGGCCAGACGCTCTACCGACCTGCCTCTCTACCGACCAGACACTCTACCGACCTGCCACTCTACCGGCCAGACACTCTACCGGCCAGACACTCTACCGGCCTGCCACTCTACCGACCAGACACTCTACCGACCTGCCTCTCTACCGACCAGACACTCTACCGACCTGCCACTCTACCGGCCAGACGCTCTACCGGCCAGACGCTCTACCGGCCTGCCTCTCTACCGGCCAGACACTCTACCGGCCAGACACTCTACCGGCCAGACGCTCTACCGACCTGCCTCTCTACCGACCAGACACTCTACCGACCTGCCTCTCTACCGACCAGACACTCTACCGACCTGCCACTCTACCGGCCAGACGCTCTACCGGCCAGACGCTCTACCGGCCAGGCACTCTACCGGCCAGACGCTCTACCGACCTGCCTCTCTACCGGCCAGACGCTCTACCGGCCAGACGCTCTACCGACCTGACGCTCTACCGACCAGACGCTCTACCGGCCAGACGCTCTACCGACCTGCCACTCTACCGGCCAGACGCTCTACCGGCCAGACGCTCTACCGACCTGCCTCTCTACCGGCCAGACGCTCTACCGGCCAGACGCTCTACCGACCAGACGCTCTACCGGCCAGACGCTCTACCGACCTGCCACTCTACCGGCCAGACGCTCTACCGGCCAGACGCTCTACCGACCTGCCTCTCTACCGGCCAGACGCTCTACCGGCCAGACACTCTACCGGCCAGACGCTCTACCGGCCTGCCGCTCTACCGGCCAGACGCTCTACCGACCTGACGCTCTACCGGCCAGACGCTCTACCGGCCAGACGCTCTACCGGCCAGACGCTCTACCGACCTGCCTCTCTACCGGCCAGACGCTCTACCGGCCTGCCGCTCTACCGGCCAGACGCTCTACCGACCTGCCTCTCTACCGGCCAGACGCTCTACCGGCCAGACGCTCTACCGGCCAGACACTCTACCGGCCAGACGCTCTACCGGCCAGACGCTCTACCGACCTGCCTCTCTACCGGCCAGACGCTCTACCGACCAGACGCTCTACCGACCTGCCTCTCTACCGGCCAGACGCTCTACCGGCCAGACACTCTACCGACCTGCCACTCTACCGGCCAGACGCTCTACCGACCTGCCTCTCTACCGGCCAGACGCTCTACCGGCCAGACACTCTACCGGCCAGACGCTCTACCGGCCAGACGCTCTACCGACCTGCCTCTCTACCGGCCAGACGCTCTACCGGCCAGACGCTCTACCGACCTGCCTCTCTACCGGCCAGACGCTCTACCGGCCAGACGCTCTACCGACCTGCCACTCTACCGGCCAGACGCTCTACCGGCCAGACGCTCTACCGACCTGACGCTCTACCGACCAGACGCTCTACCGGCCAGACGCTCTACCGACCTGCCACTCTACCGGCCAGACGCTCTACCGGCCAGACGCTCTACCGACCTGCCTCTCTACCGGCCAGACGCTCTACCGGCCAGACGCTCTACCGACCAGACGCTCTACCGGCCAGACGCTCTACCGACCTGCCACTCTACCGGCCAGACGCTCTACCGGCCAGACGCTCTACCGACCTGCCTCTCTACCGGCCAGACGCTCTACCGGCCTGCCTCTCTACCGGCCAGACACTCTACCGACCAGACACTCTACCGGCCTGCCACTCTACCGACCAGACGCTCTACCGGCCAGACACTCTACCGGCCAGACACTCTACCGGCCAGACACTCTACCGGCCAGACGCTCTACCGACCTGCCTCTCTACCGGCCAGACGCTCTACCGGCCTGCCTCTCTACCGGCCAGACACTCTACCGACCAGACACTCTACCGGCCTGCCACTCTACCGACCAGACGCTCTACCGGCCAGACACTCTACCGGCCAGACACTCTACCGGCCAGACGCTCTACCGGCCAGACGCTCTACCGACCTGCCTCTCTACCGACCAGACACTCTACCGGCCTGCCACTCTACCGACCAGACGCTCTACCGGCCAGACACTCTACCGGCCAGACACTCTACCGGCCAGACACTCTACCGGCCAGACGCTCTACCGGCCTGCCTCTCTACCGACCAGACGCTCTACCGGCCAGACACTCTACCGGCCAGACGCTCTACCGACCAGCTACTCTACCGGCCAGACGCTCTACCGGCCAGACGCTCTACCGGCCAGACACTCTACCGGCCAGCTACTGTACCGGCCAGACGCTCTACCGGCCAGACGCTCTACCGACCTGCCATTCTACCGGCCAGACACTCTTCCGACCTGCCTCTCTACCGGCCAGACACTCTACCGACCTGCCTCTCTACCGGCCAGACGCTCTACCGACCTGCCTCTCTACCGGCCAGACGCTCTACCGGCTAGCCTCTCTACCGGCCAGACACTCTACCGACCTGCCACTCTACCGGCCAGACACTCTACCGGCCTGCCTCTCTACCGGCCAGACACTCTACCGACCTGCCACTCTACCGGCCAGACACTCTTCCGACCTGCCTCTCTACCGGCCAGACACTCTACCGGCCTGCCTCTCTACCGGCCAGACACTCTACCGGCCTGCCTCTCTACCGGCCAGACGCTCTACCGACCTGCCACTCTACCGGCCAGACGCTCTACCGGCTAGCCTCTCTACCGGCCAGACACTCTACCGACCTGCCACTCTACCGGCCAGACACTCTACCGGCCAGACGCTCTACCGACCTGCCTCTCTACCGGCCAGACGCTCTACCGACCTGCCACTCTACCGGCCAGACACTCTACCGGCCAGACGCTCTACCGACCTGCCTCTCTACCGGCCAGACACTCTACCGGCCTGCCTCTCTACCGGCCAGACACTCTACCGGCCTGCCTCTCTACCGGCCAGACACTCTACCGACCTGCCACTCTACCGGCCAGACGCTCTACCGACCTGCCTCTCTACCGACCAGACGCTCTACCGACCTGCCTCTCTACCGGCCAGACACTCTACCGACCTGCCACTCTACCGGCCAGACGCTCTACCGACCTGCCTCTCTACCGACCAGACGCTCTACCGGCCTGCCTCTCTACCGGCCAGACACTCTACCGACCTGCCTCTCTACCGACCAGACCCTCTACCGACCTGCCTCTCTACCGGCCAGACACTCTACCTGCCAGACCCTCTACCGGCCAGACACTCTACCGACCAGACACTCTACCGACCTGCCTCTCTACCGACCAGACCCTCTACCGACCTGCCTCTCTACCGGCCAGACACTCTACCGGCCAGACGCTCTACCGGCCAGACGCTCTACCGGCCAGACACTCTACCGGCCAGACACTCTACCGACCTGCCACTCTACCGGCCAGACTCTCTACCGGCCAGACGCTCTACCGACCAGACACTCTACCGACCTGCCTCTCTACCGGCCAGACACTCTACCGACCTGCCTCTCTACCGTCCAGACACTCTACCGACCTGCCTCTCTACCGGCCAGACACTCTACCGGCCAGACGCTCTACCGACATGCCTCTCTACCGGCCTGCCACTCTACCGGCCAGACGCTCTACCGACCTGCCGCTCTACCGGCCAGACGCTCTACCGGCCAGACACTCTACCGACCTGCCACTCTACCGGCCAGACGCTCTACCGGCCAGACTCTCTACCGGCCAGACACTCTACCGGCCAGACACTCTACCGGCCAGACGCTCTACCGGCCAAACACTCTACCGACCTGCCTCTCTACCGGCCAGACGCTCTACCGGCCAGACACTCTACCGACCTGCCTCTCTACCGGCCAGACACTCTACCGACCTGCCTCTCTACCGGCCAGACGCTCTACCGGCCAGACGCTCTACCGACCTGCCTCTCTACCGGCCAGACACTCTACCGGCCAGACACTCTACCGACCTGCCGCTCTACCGGCCAGACACTCTACCGGCCAGACGCTCTACCGGCCAGACGCTCTACCGGCCAGACACTCTACCGACCTGCCACTCTACCGGCCTGCCGCTCTACCGGCCTGCCACTCTACCGACCTGCCTCTCTACCGGCCAGACGCTCTACCGGCCAGACGCTCTACCGACCTGACGCTCTACCGGCCAGACGCTCTACCGACCTGACGCTCTACCGGCCAGACGCTCTACCGGCCTGCCTCTCTACCGGCCAGACGCTCTACCGACCTGCCACTCTACCGACCAGACACTCTACCGACCTGCCTCTCTACCGGCCAGACGCTCTACCGGCCAGACTCTCTACCGGCCAGACTCTCTACCGGCCAGACGCTCTACCGGCCAGACACTCTACCGACCTGCCGCTCTACCGACCTGCCACTCTACCGGCCAGACACTCTACCGGCCAGACACTCTACCGGCCAGACGCTCTACCGGCCAGACGCTCTACCGGCCAGACTCTCTACCGGCCAGACACTCTACCGGCCAGACGCTCTACCGGCCAGACGCTCTACCGACCTGCCACTCTACCGGCCAGACTCTCTACCGGCCAGACGCTCTACCGGCCAGACGCTCTACCATGAGACGCTCTACCGGCCTGCCACTCTACCGGCCAGACGCTCTACCGGCCAGACGCTCTACCGGCCAGACGCTCTACCGGCCTGCCTCTCTACCGGCCAGACACTCTACCGACCTGCCTCTCTACCGGCCAGACGCTCTACCGGCCAGACACTCTACCGGCCAGACGCTCTACCGGCCAGACGCTCTACCGACCTGCCTCTCTACCGGCCAGACGCTCTACCGGCCTGCCACTCTACCGGCCAGACGCTCTACCGACCTGCCTCTCTACCGGCCAGACACTCTACCGGCCAGACACTCTACCGACCTGCCGCTCTACCGGCCAGACACTCTACCGGCCAGACGCTCTACCGGCCAGACGCTCTACCGACCTGCCGCTCTACCGACCTGCCGCTCTACCGGCCAGACTCTCTACCGGCCAGACTCTCTACTGGCCAGACGCTCTACCGGCCAGACACTCTACCGACCTGCCGCTCTACCGACCTGCCACTCTACCGGCCAGACACTCTACCGGCCAGACACTCTACCGGCCAGACGCTCTACCGGCCAGACGCTCTTCCGGCCAGACGCTCTACCGGCCAGACTCTCTACCGGCCAGACACTCTACCGGCCAGACGCTCTACCGGCCAGACACTCTACCGACCAGCTACTCTACCGGCCAGACTCTCTACCGGCCAGACACTCTACCGACCAGCTACTCTACCGGCCAGACGCTCTACCGGCCAGACGCTCTACCGGCCAGACGCTCTACCGGCCAGACTCTCTACCGGCCAGACACTCTACCGGCCAGACGCTCTACCGGCCAGACGCTCTACCGACCTGCCACTCTACCGGCCAGACTCTCTACCGGCCAGACGCTCTACCGGCCAGACGCTCTACCATGAGACGCTCTACCGGCCTGCCACTCTACCGGCCAGACGCTCTACCGGCCAGACGCTCTACCGGCCAGACGCTCTACCGGCCTGCCTCTCTACCGACCAGACACTCTACCGACCAGACGCTCTACCGGCCAGACACTCTACCGACCAGACACTCTACCGGCCAGACGCTCTACCGGCCAGACGCTCTACCGACCTGCCACTCTACCGGCCAGACACTCTACCGGCCAGACACTCTACCGGCCAGACGCTCTACCGACCAGACGCTCTACCGGCCTGCCGCTCTACCGGCCAGACACTCTACCGGCCAGACGCTCTACCGGCCAGACACTCTACCGGCCAGACACTCTACCGGCCAGAGCTCTACCATGAGACGCTCTACCGGCCAGACTCTCTACCGGCCAGACACTCTACCGGCCAGACGCTCTACCGACGTGCCACTCTCCCGGCCAGACGCTCTACCGGCCAGACACTCTACCGGCCAGACGCTCTACCATGATACGCTCTACCGGCCAGACACTCTACCGGCCAGACGCACTACCGGCCAGACTCTCTACCGGACAGACACTCTACCGGCCAGACGCTCTACCGGCCAGGCACTCTACCGGCCACACTCTCTACCGGCCAGACTCTCTACCGGCCAGACTCTCTACCGACCAGACGCTCTACCATGATACGCTCTACCGGCCAGACACTCTACCGGCCAGACGCACTACCGGCCAGACTCTCTACCGGCCAGACACTCTACCGGCCAGACGCACTACCGGCCAGACGCTCTACCGGCCAGACACTCTACCGGCCAGACGCACTACCGGCCAGACTCTCTACCGGCCAGACACTCTACCGGCCAGACGCTCTACCGACCAGGCACTCTACCGGCCACACTCTCTACCGACCTGCCGCTCTACCGACCTGCCTCTCTACCGACCAGACACTCTACCGGCCAGACGCTCTACCGGCCAGACGCTCTACCGGCCTGCCTCTCTACCGGCCAGACACTCTACCGGCCAGACACTCTACCGGCCAGACGCTCTACCGGCCAGACGCTCTACCGACCTGCAGCTCTACCGGCCAGACGCTCTACCGACCAGACGCTCTACCGGCCAGACACTCTACCGACCAGACACTCTACCGGCCTGCCTGTCTACCGGCCAGACACTCTACCGACCAGACACTCTACCGGCCAGACACTCTACCGGCCAGACGCTCTACCGGCCAGACGCTCTACCGACCTGCAGCTCTACCGGCCAGACACTCTACCGGCCAGACGCTCTACCGGCCAGACGCTCTACCATGAGACGACATAGGCGGACAACCACGTCTGTCTGACTGGGGGCACGGGGGGGCCAGTCGTCTAAGCGCCGCGATTTGCATTGCAGAGTTGCGTCCCTTGGGCACACCAGAAACCTATGATTGTAGGTTCGAATTCTGGTTCGCCCCGATTATGTTTCTAGGTTTGTCAGCACCATACCCGTGCTCGTGGGTTTCACCGAAGTGGTAAACGTCTGAGACCTGCATCTCTTCGGGCTTTCCTCCCACATCAAGCTGACACGCCTTGATATAACTGGAATACTGTTAAAAGCGGCGCTAAACCCAACTCACTCACTCACTCACTACTGCCTGGTTGAAAGGAAACATGCCTTCACTGAATACCATCACATGCATAAATCAGATAAAAAAAACATAATTGTAAGTTTCGGAAATAACATGCTTGATATGACTACCAGACGTAACATATATGTTGTCTGTCTACTACTTAAGTACTAGTCGTGCTAATTACATATATTACACCACGCTCATCATATATACTGGTATTGGTGAACACGTATTTCAATTTAAAGCATAACCTTCTCAGAAAGAACATTCCGTCACACATGGGTCTTTGTTAATCAAAATGAATAAATGACAGAGTATTTGTAAGAAAGAGTAAGCTGCATATATATGATGAATGTTATTGAATATATCTGAATGTATGACAGGCGTTTCTCGGTCACTCGACCTGATGTGTATCGCTATTCAGTAATCACTTTTACCGATGTTTGTGAAAGTTGGTTTGAGAAACTGCGGAGATTGAATAGATGACCTTTTAGAAAGTAACCTATAAAATATTGAGGGAGGCCTAAGGAGGAATTTCAAGACATATTCACTGCCGCTTTTCACGTAAGGTCAAGTTAGTTACAGGGCATCCAGCCAAACCAGTGTATGTACGGTAGCGTTCGGAGATGAGTATTTAGAGTGGAGTGTTTAAAGTGAAGCGTTTAAACCGGAGTTTTCAGAGCGGAGTGTTAAGAGAGGAGCGTTTAGAATTAAGCGTTTAGGGAGGAGTGTTGAGAGAGGAGCGTTTAGAATTAAGTAGGTAGAGAGGAGTGTTTGGAATTGATCGTTTAGAGCGGAGCGCTTAGAGTGGAGTGTTTAGAGAGGAGCGTTGAGAGAGTAGCGTTTAGAATTAAGTAGGTAGAGTGGAGTGTTTGGAATTGATCGTTTAGAGCGGAGCGCTTAGAGTGGAGTGTTTAGAGAGGAGCGTTGAGAGAGGAGCGTTTAGAATTAAGCGTTTAGAGAGGAGTGCTCAGCAATATTCTTGCTATATGACGGCGGTCTGTAAATAATCGAGTCTGGACCAGACAATCCAGTGATTGACATCATGAACATCGATCCACGCAATCGGGATCGATGACGTGCATCAACCAAGTCAGGTTTAATGTTATATATCGTCAATGTTATAACGCTAACTGGACTGCATTAGCCTAGCAGGATATCAATATCGCTTCGTCTCCCATCGTTGTTTTTTTATATATGATGTGCTAGGTTCATCTTATGTCGGCATGTCCTAATCCACCATAGGCACGTGTCTACAGTTAGTACGTGGTTATTTAATGCACATATTCTCCGGATTGGATATTTTTAAAAACGATCTTCACCAATGTATTATGCTGAAGAGAATGGTGAGTATTACCTACTGCAGGGGATACTATATCAGGTTGTGATTTGTGTGCTTAATTTACACAGTACTTTCTTTGTCCACATTAACCTGTCTATTTGTTGTGTTGTTTCTTCATGGCTTTCTACTTGTAAACAACATTGAGTCTACCCTGTGATCAGTGTGCGTGTTATGGGGTGCATGAGGCGCCTGGTGACTTGGTGAAATGTATCTCGTAGATTCATCCCAGGAGTGACTGTGCGGAATCAGCTGAATAGAAACAGACAACAAACAGACAACAGACAGACCCCCCGGCAGCGTTCTTTATACCCCCAAACAGTCATAATCTACACGCACGCCCAGTATGTCATATAATGACACATACACCTGTATTGGGTATTAAACAACAGAACAGTGCATGCACCTGTCTGATTGTATCCTGCAAAAACAAGCAACGTTTTGAATCTTATTGATCATATATCGAGAACTATAACCTGGATCAGATGATTAAATCAGAGACCGTTACTTTGCATTTTATCTTATTTCGAGGTCACCTATTCAGAAGCAAATCCTTCTTTGACCTTCTTCTACCCACAAAATAACTGCTGCGATTGGTTAATATTTGGACCAATCAAAACAACTTCCTGGTATATTTTGGGAATGCTTCTTTTTACACATATGTGCACAGTTTGTTAGAAAATAACTGGGACTGTACGAAACCTTCTTTCATCAAAAGGGAAAGTGGTTATTAGACCGAATAAATAGTTTATTCGTTTTGTTCAAAAATACTGATTTTTGTATGTCAAGGACGGGGGCCGTGGCACATCACGCGACTATCTTCGGTGATATTGGTGACATTGGACAAGGGTTGAGGAAATCCGAGGGTATATAAGGCGAGAGTGTATAAATAGCCAGTGTAACGATCACCCCGTAAACAGCAACGAGTCCTTAAGGTCTTGTGAAGGCTACAATCATTACAATCACCACATGACAAGGTTCAGTTTGACAGATTATCAGCAACTATTCCCAGGCACGCACCCGATCACGTGTCGGCAAAACAACCAACATACCACCAGCAATATATACTATACCGATTATTTCAACATTAAAAAACTTCCAACATACAACATTTACACATGTTAACATATACGTGTATTGGTGAAGGCGATGTTAACAGAATGTCCAACTAACTATTTACAACAGACATATTTGACATGCAGGTAATGTCACGTATACACATGGTATTGAAAGTCATCACAAACAACATAGCCAAATTACAAATATACAAGTATTGTACAATATATGTTAGTAAATGATAAAATATATGTATTAATGCGACGAACTCGGTGTGGTTGGGAGTTCAGAAATAGCGAATTCCATGGTGACGACAGGAACGCGTCGTAGCACGGGGCAGTTTAAATAGGTGTACGTGCTCTCCTCTACATGAACTAACGCTACGTACAGCGGTTTACTGGTTGAAATGGTGTCTTATTGTACAGATTGGACAACATACTAATAGTATTGGCATAACATATTAATTAATACGTCACTACAAGCGTCTTGACTTCACTGTACTAAATGACCCAACGTGAATTATTGTGGATGGCGCCGTGGAGTGTTGCTGCATACAGGACCTTTCTGTGGTTACATCTTCAAAACACGCATTTTATTCTTTGGAAGGAGGAACAAAAACAATACTTCTCGCAACACATTTATATTTCAGGACATCCATTATATCCAACAAACAATATATATTTTGTGTTAAAAAATGATGCCCCTCCCGTCTCCATTATCAAAATTAATGTCTGTCAGTATTAAGGCATCACCCCGCCCAGACACTGTCATACGAACAGTCGCTCTTAGCAACCAGTCATTTTGACAAGGGACTTCAGCAACATATCGGTGAAGTTGAGTTACAATAGGTTGCTGATTTGGTTGCTTTGCAAAGGGAGAAGATTGAAAGCCATCAGTTCAGAATTAAAGCGTTTTGTGTGGGTTTGTACTCAGCACTATTAATCTCCACCGTATTTGTTTCAAATCACTTGTAGATAAACACACGCACTGTATTGTAACAGCGCCCATTGGAAACTAAAAGCTTAATTGTGTGAGATAGATAAAATAAATCGTAAATGGGATATATTTTACCTAACTGCTTCATACCAGTGTTTGATGAAAAGAAGCAAAATAGGACCTTACAAATGAAGCTGATATGACGCAGCTTTTTCCATTTTCACGGAGCATTCGATAAATTATCTGCATTCAACGACATGTAACTGCATGTAAATCACGCGGTTAAGATATACAATACAAGTCAGGGACGGATATGTTTATTTATATACATATGATATATAAATAAACATATATATATTTATGTGTCAAGAACGTAATGTTTACATACAGCTTTGTCCTTAGTTTAACGTACATCCATTTTAACATCACGAAGATAAGAATGTATAATAAATAAATACCGCTGGCGTTATCTTGAAATTGTTTGAATTGACAAAAATTAGAAACTTCACTTCAAATCGAATATTTATTAAAAAAGAAATGAAAGAAACAACTGGAAGCGACAAACTCATGAAAAACTACACTCGCAAGTTATCCATCTGCTTTTACATATTTTACTGGTTCTGCATTCTTCAATCGTGCTGTACCCCGATGATATTCCGCTTATTTCCGGGTGCTGAGTTTTAAATGAATGCTCACAGCGGGTTAGCAGTATCAGTGACAATGTCAGCTATATCCAGCGAGATGAGTTATGTAAGTTGGGTATTCCCCCTAATTTTTCCGTGAAATTGTGAGATATTTCCGAGAAGTTACAATGCACCCATTCAACTGTCGTTTCAAAAACCCAATGAGTCGAGCCGACATTCATCTCGCCATGTTCCACCCGGAGTATATCTCTCTGCCTGGATTATCACCCCGTGTGCTTGTAAGTAACGTGTGTCTTATACAGTCAGTAAACAGGGTATCCTAACTAGGGTTAGTTTAGCAGACGCAAATGTGTGACAATGTACGCGACACTATCATGATTAATTCTGTACATATACACAGACTGTTAAATTACTGAACTTCCCACACAGATCACACGAGTACTGTGTGCCTTAATGACTGATGAACATATTCATTCGGTGTTTTCCATTTCTGACCAAACAATTTATTCTTTCAGAAATAAAATAAACACATATGACTGCAATTATCACAACTGTATGTTGGTTCCGGCTTAATATAATGAATATATCAAACTGATTTCCTCTGCGCGTGTGACTAATTGACATACATTGCTATATTTCTTTATTCACCAAAAATTGAAACATGTTGGATTTTTTTCAGTAATTCAATGACATTCAAAATTTTCTGTTCAACTCAATTTAAATTTAAAAAAATTCAAAACAGATGACAAATAGGAATTGCCTAAGCTTTTGAAATATTCCCTCACACATTACATATGTGTCTACCAACACCGATATATATAGATGTATTTTGGGATACAAAATGAAAATTGAAAAATAATATTGAGCGAGGCGAATGTGGAAGATATCCATTATATATTTCATAACTTAAAATGGTCTGTGAAATATTGGTGTAAAATATGGAAGATGTCAAATACTCGCTATGTCATAATAATCGCTATGTTATAATACTCGCTATGTTATAATACTCGCTATGTTGTAACACGCTGGTACAAGTAGAAAGTGATGGCTGTAGTGATGGGTATCTAAAACAAAGCACACACGGCAGGTCTGTGGATTCGGATTTGTTTGGCAAGAACAGATGGTTCGAAATGAAATGTTATTTTTAAATGAATATTTAGGTAGTTTCGTATCAACAAGATTGACATGCTGCATTAGTAAATGACACAAAACAGATACTCGTTGGTTAAACATAGTCATCCATAGGAAAAATAGACCTGTCCCTGAAAAATAGACCTGAGACCTGGTTCACATTACGACGAGAAACGGGCAGGATTATTGGTGAAGCCAGATATGAAATATATTGAAGATTAATATCATTTCTAACATTTCATTTGGAACTAATATCAAAGCATTGCGACGTTCGTGCATTACTTTAAAATGCTATGGATATCCAACGATTCACAATTTCATATGTTCATGCCATCATTAAATAAAACCATTTTAAAACATTTATCAATCATATATGACGCTATGCTAGTGAGACCTTCCCACTCTGTACATGTCGGTGTGTCACCGGGGCCTACATTACTTCTGAATAAACTACTACAATTTCAATATTTCAATGTTGTTGTTTTCACAATTCCGGAGAAATGTAAGTATTGCTTATCAACGGTAGTCCATGATGACACAATGAATTTGTTCCACTTGAATGTCATGGTGCTATGTGATTGATTTCTGGTATTATTGAGGCATTTACGCTTTAACTCATGTTGTATTAGCGCAACAAGGAGGATTCTGTTGGCGGCTGGATGGGCACATGGTACGGATCTGTATTACTGAATCATATTTCCCTAGATCCTCCGTTCAATATGTTCGGTTGCTGAAATATTCCGCTAGTATTTATTACTTGTTTAGATTCATGTTTACATGTTAATCTCTGTGGCCATATAACAATAGAAGAAGTACTTCCGAATTTTCGCCGTTTGCTGATTAGTCTCTCTATGCAATATTTATCATCGATTAATGATTCAGAATTCAGGCTTACGTCTGATTTCCATTTTCTATTATGGAGTGAATGTTCCCTTTCGTTGTTCTTTTTTCATATAGAAGCAGAAATTATTTATGCTATTGCTCGCAATAACATTTTTTATTTCTTGAGATAAGTAAAACAATAACTTCCAAATTGGAAGTAAAGGGAATTAAATTGTGTAACAAGACATATCAATTTCAAAGAGAGGGATATAGATATCGCAAAAGGTGCCTTTGAAAATCGACTACCAATAAACCTCACGATTATTAGATATTACTTATTATTGATACATCTAAGAAGCCGTTTTCCATGCTCATTTATTTCTTTATTATTTCGTTATTTCTTTATTTATTTGTTCATTTATTCTTTGTTTCTTTCTTTATGTATTTATTTGTTAATCTTCTATTCAATATTGACTTCATTGTTCATATATTGTGTCTTCTTCCTAATATTTCGCTCATCGCTCAGTTAGGTACTGTATTTTTCATACATCAAGTCATTTATTAAATCATACGTCAAAGGTATGTGCCAAGGCACATAATACGCGGCTCCCTGGACTCGGGGTATGGAGTTACAGAATTCATACGTTTGTCATGCGCGATAGTAATATATTCTCTTGAAAAGAAATTTAATTGCACCGAAATTCGTGCATTTATTTCTCAAATGTAAATAAACCTATCCAACAGTCATATTCTGTATTTATATTTCAAGCACAACGTATTTTTTAAATATAGACACACCTTTCTCAACTTGTGTTTGTCCATCATTTTGCAGCTTATGAATATGTATAGAAGAGGGCGGTGCCGGGGAAACTCATGAAGCCACGCCTCCCTACACGATACAATGCCTGTCGGCAGCTTCGGAGAAACAAGCTGGCTCTCAGTTCCTGGAAAACAGGGGACTTCTATTTACATATAGCCAGATTACGACAGAAATGAATATTCATATAGGAATGACCATCAGCGCTATCTATAGCAAACGTGTTGCGTGTCTCGCCTCGCTCTTGACACGATATTTTTAGCTGTGTATGTATAAAGTCCACCATAAAAAGAATGACATATATGTGTGGCTGTCGGTGATGTCGCAAGGTCTGAGGTGTCCACAGCGCCATGCACTGCTCGCCTCCCCCAAACAATGAGATCATCTAAAGCGACAACCTGCCTTGAGGTCCCTATACTTGAATGCGATCATCTATAGTGACAACCTGCCTTGAGGTCCCTGTACCTGGATGAGACCATCTATAGCGACATTCTGCCTTGAGGTCCCTGTACTTGAATGCGATCATCTATAGCGACAACCTGCCTTGAGGTCCCTGTACTTGAATGAGATCATCTATAACAACAACCTGCCTTGAGGTCCCTGTACTTGAATGCGATCATCTATAGCGACAACCTGCCTTGAGGTCCCTGTACTTGAATGCGATCATCTATAGCGACAACCTGCCTTGAGGTCCCTGTACCTGGATGAGATCATCTATAGCGACATTCTGCCTTGAGGTCCCTGTACCTGAATGAGATCATCTATAACAACAACCTGCCTTGAGGTCCCTGTACTTGAATGCGATCATCTATAGCGACAACCTGCCTTGAGGTCCCTGTACCTGGATGAGATCATCTATAGCGACATTCTGCCTTGAGGTCCCTGTACCTGAATGAGATCATCTATAGCGACATTCTGCCTTGAGGTCCCTGTACTTGAATGCGATCATCTATAGCGACAACCTGCCTTGAGGTCCCTGTACCTGAATGAGATCATCTATAGCAACAACCTGCCTTGAGGTCCCTGTAGCTGAATGAGATCATCTATAGCGACAACCTGCCTTGGGGTCCCTGTACCTGGATGAGATCATCTATAGCGACATTCTGCCTTGAGGTCTCTGTACCTGGATGAGATCATCTATAGCAACAACCTGCCTTGAGGTCCCTGTAGCTGAATGAGATCATCTATAGCGACAACCTGCCTTGAGGTCCCTGTACCTGGATGAGATCATCTATAGCGACATTCTGCCTTGAGGTCCCTGTACCTGGATGAGATCACCTGACGGTCTGTCTTGAAGTCCCTGTACCTGGATGAGATCATCTATAACAACAACCTGCCTTGAGGTCCCTGTACCTGGATGAGATCACCTGACGGTCTGTCTTGAAGTCCCTGTACCTGGATGAGATCATCTATAACAACAACCTGCCTTGAGGTCCCTGTACCTGGATGAGATCACCTGACGGTCTGTCTTGAAGTCCCTGTACCTGGATGAGATCATCTATAACAACAACCTGCCTTGACGTCCCTGTACCTGGATGAGATCACCTGACGGTCTGTCTTGAAGTCCCTGTACCTGGATGAGATCATCTATAACAACAACCTGCCTTGAGGTCCCTGTACCTGGATGAGATCACCTGACGGTCTGTCTTGAAGTCCCTGTACCTGGATGAGATCATCTATAACAACAACCTGCCTTGAGGTCCCTGTACCTGGATGAGATCACCTGACGGTCTGTCTTGAAGTCCCTGTACCTGGATGAGATCATCTATAACAACAACCTGCCTTGAGGTCCCTGTACCTGGATGAGATCACCTGACGGTCTGTCTTGAAGTCCCTGTACCTGGATGAGATCATCTATAACAACAACCTGCCTTGAGGTCCCTGTACCTGGATGAGATCACCTGACGGTCTGTCTTGAAGGCCCTGTACCTGAATGAGATCATCTATAACAACAACCTGCCTTGAGGTCCCTGTACCTGGATGAGATCACCTGACGGTCTGTCTTGAAGTCCCTGTATCTGGATGAGATCATCTATAACAACAACCTGCCTTGAGATCCCTGTACCTGGATGAGTGAGTGAATATAGTTTTGCACCGTTTTAAGCAATATTCCAGCAATATCGCGGTGGGGGGACACCAGAAATGGGCTTCACACATTGTATCAATTTCGGGAATCGAACCAGGGTCTTTGGCGTGACGAGCGAAAGCTTAAACCACTAGGCTACCCCACCGCCCCTGTACCTGGATGAGAACACGTGACAGTCTGCCTTGTGGCCCTTGTTCCTGGATGAGATCACGTGACAGTCTGCCTTGTGGTCCTTGTTCCTGGATGAGATCACGTAACTCAATCTGTCATGAGGTTCCTGTAGCTTGATGAGATCAGTCGACCAGGGCGGTCTGCCTTCATTAACCTGGAACACTTCAGCATGGTAGATAAGGCCTAATATCTACATATTTTGACATAAGGCCTCCCTATCTACCTATTGTCACATAAGACCTACCTATCTACCTTTTATACATAAGGACTACCTATCTATCTGTTTATACATATGGCCTATCTATCTACTTATAACACATAAGTCCTACCTATCTACCTATTTACACACCAGGCCTCCCTATCTACTTATTTTTACATAAGGCCTACCTATCTACCTGTACACATAAGGCCTACCTATCTACCTATTTTCACATAAGGCCTACCTATCTACTTATTGTCACATAAGGCCTACCTATCTACCTATTTTCACATAAGGCCTACCTATCTACCTATTTTCACATAAGGCCTACCTATCTACCTATTTTCACATAAGGCCTACCTATCTACCTATTTTCACATAAGGCCTACCTATCTACCTATTGTCACATAAGGCCTACCTATCTACATATTTTCACATAAGGCCTACCTATCTACCTATTTTCACATAAGGCCTACCTATCTACCTATTTTCACATAAGGCCTACCTATCTACATATTTTCACATAAGGCCTACCTATCTACCTATTGTCACATAAGGCCTACCTATCTACATATTTTCACATAAGGCCTACCTATTGACCTATGTACACATACGCCCACCTTTAAGCCTATTTACTCGTACACACGTAGACAGACAGACAGACAGACAGACAGCCTCATCCCTCTTACATTTACAGGATGTATACAGCCTATGAAAACCATACGGGGCACTCGGATTTATACGAATTTATAGGAGGTCAAGATGGGTAACACAGACCAGGGGCTATGTCGCCCCGTGTATTGGAGCAGGACCACACCTGGGGGGCTGCTATATCGCCCCGTCGCCCCGTCGCCCCGTCGTCCCGTCGCCCCGTCGCCCCCGTGTATCAAACACATTAGTCACGAAGGTTCAGACCTAGTGACACAAGGAGGTTATCAAACACGTCAGTTACCAAGGGTTCACATCTGGTGACACAGGGGGGTTATCAAACACGTCTGTCACGAAGGTTCAGACCTAGTGACACAAGGAGGTTATCAAACACGTCTGTTAACAAGGGTTCACATCTGGTGACACAGGGGGGTTATCAAACACGTCTGTCACGAAGGTTCAGACCTAGTGACACAAGGAGGTTAACAAACACGTCTGTCACGAAGGTTCAGACCTGGTGTCAACACGTCAGTTAACAAGGGTTCAGATCTGGTCACACAGGCAAGTTATCAAACACGTCAGTCAAACAAGGATTCAGACCTAGTGAGTGAATGAGTGAGTGAGTATGGTTTTACGCCGCTTTTAGCAATATCCCAGCAATATCACGGCGGGGGACACCAGAAATGGGCTTCACACATTGTATCAACCTAGTGACACAGGGGGGTTATCAAACACGTCTGTCACGAAGGTTCAGACCTAGTGACACAAGGAGGTTATCAAACACGTCGGTCAAACAAGGGTTCAGACATAGTGACACAAGGAGGTTATCAAACACGTCAGTCAAACAAGGGTTCAGACCTAGTGACACAAGGAGGTTATCAAACACGTCGGTCAAACAAGGGTTCAGGCCTAGTGACACAAGGAGGTTATCAAACACGTCGGTCAAACAAGGGTTCAGACCTAGTGACACAAGGCGGTTATCAAACACGTCGGTCAAACAAGGGTTCAGACCTAGTGACACAAGGAGGTTATCAAACACGTCAGTCAAACAAGGATTTGGATAATCGATCTCTGACACAAGTTACTGTTCTCGCTCGCCTGTACTTGATTTCTACTGATTTAAAAAGTAATCAGCTTCCGGAGTTCACATGGCGAATAACGTTATCAAGGCGTGCGATCTAGCTGAATGTCGACAACCGATTGCCCTCGTTTGATAGCGGCCATGTCTAGACCATGGCTTATGAATAGTACCATTAGCGGCCATCTCTAGAACCAGGCTACAGCTAAATACTCTCATTGACAACTCGTTACCACATATCCTCCACCACCACGGTCACAAGCTTGGGCTTCGTGCAGATCACATTTTCTCCCATCAATAAAACAAACAAACAAACAATATTTCAATAAAAAAAACTAATTCGAATATACATTTAGAATAATAAATTTGTGATAGCAATTTAACGCTGCATGAGAGTCGGTGGATAGGCCAATGCCCACGAAACACTTAAGGAACCTTTAATCACACGGGGTCAATGGTGCATAGGCCAGTGTTCCTGTAACCAATTAAGATACCTTTAATCACACGAGGTCAATGGTGCATAGGCCAGTGTTCCTGTAACCAATTAACATACCTTTAATTACACGGGGCCAATGGTGCATAGGCCAGTGTTCCTGTAACCAATTAACATATCTTTAATCACACGGGGTCAACAGTGCATAGGCCAGTGTTCCTGTAACCAATTAACATACCTTTAATCACACGGGGTCAATGGTGCATAGGCCAGTGTTCCTGTAACCAATAAACATATCTTTAATCACACGGGGTCAACAGTGCATAGGCCAGTGTTCCTGTAACCAATTAACATACCTTTAATCACACGGGGTCAATGGTGCATAGGCCAGTGTTCCTGTAACCAATTAACATACCTTTAATCACACGAGGTCAATGGTGCATAGGCCAGTGTTCCTGTAACCAATTAACATACCTTTAATCACACGGGGCCAATGGTGCATAGGCCAGTGTTCCTGTAACCAATTAACATACCTTTAATCACACGAGGTCAATGGTGCATAGGCCAGTGTTCCTGTAACCAATTAACATACCTTTAATCACACGGGGCCAATGGTGCATAGGCCAGTGTTCCTGTAACCAATTAACATACCTTTAATCACACGAGGTCAATGGTGCATAGGCCAGTGTTTCTGTAACCAATTAACATACCTTTAATCACACGAGGTCAATGGTGCATAGGCCAGTGTTCCTGTAACCAATTAACATACCTTTAATCACACGGGGTCAATGGTGCATAGGCCAGTGTTCCTGTAACCAATTAACATACCTTTAATCACACGAGGTCAATGGTGCATAGGCCAGTGTTCCTGTAACCAATTAACATACCTTTAATCACACGGGGTCAATGGTGCATAGGCCAGTGTTCCTGTAACCAATTAACATACCTTTAATCACACGGGGCCAATGGTGCATAGGCCAGTGTTCCTGTAACCAATTAACATACCTTTAATCACACGGGGTCAATGGTGCATAGGCCAGTGTTCCTGTAACCAATTAACATACCTTTAATCACACGGGGTCAATGGTGCATAGGCCAGTGTTTCTGTAACCAATTAACATACCTTTAATCACACGGGGCCAATGGTGCATAGGCCAGTGTTTCTGTAACCAATTAACATACCTTTAATCACACGGGGTCAATGGTGCATAGGCCAGTGTTTCTGTAACCAATTAACATACCTTTAATCACACGGGGCCAATGGTGCATAGGCCAGTGTTCCTGTAACCAATTAACATACCTTTAATCACACGGGGTCAATGGTGCATAGGCCAGTGTTCCTGTAACCAATTAACATACCTTTAATCACACGAGGTCAATGGTGCACAGGCCAGTGTTCCTGTAACCAATTAACATACCTTTAATCACACGAGGTCGGGACTAAAGAACATGGTTCGCCAAGAAAAATAATGATTGTGCACAAGTTGTAGGATAAACCAGAGACCATATAAAAGATTATATGGTCTCTGGATAAACTAAGGGCGCGATCGGCCTATGGTAACAAGAACCATGGATAACATTATTCTTGAGACACTGGCCTACAGCGTCACATGCCACTGGAAAGATAAGCGAGGAACAATAGCTGTAAAAATTACATGACCAGCTTTGCTGCACGAGACACAGTGACTGGACGCTGACGCTCAAACTCTGCACACTGCACGTGTAAAACATGCCGTCGACGGTGACACATCCTGGTTACTTGCACGTTCCAATAAACCTCACACCCATGTACTTCCTTGATGGAGGGGCGGTCGGGTAGCCTAGTGGTTAAAGCGTTCGCTCGTCACGCCGAAGACCCGGGTTCGATTCCCGACATGGGTACAATGTGTGAAGCCCATTTCTGGTGTCCCCCGCCGTGATATTGCTGGAATATTGCTAAAAGCGGCGTAAAACCATACTCACTCACTCACTCACTTCCTTGATGGAGTACAACGAAGGCAAATGCCTTCAAATGTTACGTGACAGGAAATCAAAATGTGCGAGCAAGATGATTGAGGCTGGTCGATCATAGAATGCAGTTGCCAAACACTTTGGTAAATCTAAAAATGTGATACCCCGACTGATGGAAATATATCGGCAAAGGCCGGATTGGGATTAGGGCGGGTAGAGGAAAACCAAGAAAGATTACAGGGTCAATATGTACGTGTCACACCCAACCTGTGCAAGCAATGGACAGTGACGTGTATGAGTTTTAAAATCTTATTCACAGACGTCCGAAGGACAAAGTTCGCTGAAGGTCGTTGTGACGTGACCTGTAATGGGATGTCCTAAAGCTGGTTGGCCTTATTGTGAAATATTTGGAGAATTATGTTTCTATTCACAACTATTGCCCGTTGCATGCAATGAACAGATAATTGTTTGCACATCGCATGCATTGGGTTGGTTTGTTGTTTAACGCCGCACTCAGCAATATTCTTGCTATATGACAGCGGTCTGTAAATATTCGAGTCTGGACCAGACAATCCAGTGATTGATATAATGAACATCAATCAACGCATTTGGGATCGATGACATGCATCAACCAAGTCATCGAGCCTGACCACCCGATCCCGTTAGTCGCCTTTTACGACAAGCATAGTCACCTTTTACGTCAAGTATGGGTTGCTGAAGACCTATATATTCTACCCCGGATCTTCACGGGTCGCATGCATTGGGCAAGCTGTATTGACCATTGTACGCATTGGGCAAACGGCCTCCCCGATGCACGCAATGTGCAGTTGCACAGATTGGGTGTAACACACGCCCCATTGCGTTGAGGAACGTTGAGGAACACATGAATGTCTGAACCAGAACTGAGGGACAATTGCAGGGCTGCCACAGGAGTCCGACGTTTGACGTCAAAGAAAAGCAACAAGTTGAAAACTTCGGGTCTGAAATCAAAACACCCTTTCAGAGGCGTCTCAGACAACAGTGGGCACAGCCCTTTGGATTTCGTCAACAGCGGCAGTAACACCATGTTTTCTGATGAATCAACGTTCTCCTGACGCTTTAGAGATGTTGACGTGTTTGGAGACGGCGTGGGGAGAGGCACGTGCTACCCGACTGGACCCAGAGCACGATACGGTGGTGGCAGCGTCATGGTCTGGGCTGGCACCACATACGACAACGGGACGGATCTGATGATCGTGTAAGGGAACATGACCGGTCAACGCTATGTGGACCACAGTTTACGTCCAGTGGTCAGCCCAGTGCCCAGTGCCCAGTGTCCAGTGTCCAGTGCCCAGTGCCCAGTGCCCAGGTCAGACCTTTGAGGTCCAGGAGGACAAAGCACGTCCGCACAGAGCTCGTGTTGCAGTCGACTGTCTGCCACAGCAGGTTGTCTCAACATTGCCCTGGTCCGCCAGATCTCCAGACATGTCCCCGATTGAACGCCCTCGGCTCGGGCCGACCTTACAAGAATGGCGAAGGATATCAAGTGAGACAATCCGATGTTTGATTTTAAGTATGCCCAGAAGATGTCGTGCCTGCATCGATGCTCATGGGGCATGGACCACATATTGACTTTACGAGGAAGATTTAATTCCACAACGTCATTTCATTATAAATCATTTCTAGATAAATTTAGGGGTTCCCTTAAAAATTGTTCCAGGTATATGTTGGGACAAAGATACATTAAATAACTTCGCAAGTGGTTTCACTGAAACAATAGCCGAGACTTTAATATACGATTACTTATATCAGGACAACTAGACCTCGATACGTCAAGTGACACTAATACATCCTTCAATGTATTTGCTCTTGGGGATATTCATTAACGCCATTTCAACTCACCCACTCCTACTGTCACAACCACTACTGCAACATACACGCTTGTCTCATCAGCACGACTCATGAAGGGCAATTTACAAACTTCCATTTACAGATATGTACTTTTCAACAAGTAAGTCTTAAATATTTGACAACGCTAATCAACTTCCAATATTCTACAAGAAGAAGCCTTAGATGAAGCATCAACGTTCAGTAAGTCAACATGATATCGACATGTATATTGTGTTTGTTTGTTTGTTGTTTAACGCCGCACTCAGCAATATTCCAGCTATATGACGGCGGTCTGTAAATAATTGAGTCTGGACCAGACATTCCAGTGTTTGACAGTATGAGCATTGATTCACGCAATTAGGATACGATAACATGTATCAACCAAGTCAGCGAGTCTGACTACCCGATCACGTTAGTCACCTCTTACGACAAGCATAGTAGTCTTTTACGGCAAGCATGGGTTGGTGAAGCCCTATTCTTCACGGGTACATCAAAGGGTGCTTTATAACGGGACGTATTCCCGACCTACCAGGAGATAGGGGATCTTATTGGTGAAAAAAAATTTTGACTTTTCATTATATTTTAAAACGACAGTATCTTCTGTATGCAAAAATACAATTCGCAAGCTTCAGTTCATATTATTACAGAGATACATGACATCAAACATTCGGATTCATTTACAGACTTATAACTGTTTATGCAATAATTGACGTTTTTAGACCTAATGTTTGATGAATTGTTTGTAGATCTGTATGCTGAAAGGTTTTGAAATAATGTGTTTATTACATTACGCACTAACGAGAGACAAATCAGATATTATTGTGCAGTCAACATACATGGCGATCTTCACTGAAGTAAGTTGACGTCTTTGTGACGTCACAGACAAATAGTATACAAGCACATATACGGTCCCCTTTCTCCCGGTGGGCCACACATTAACGCAGTGCAGCTTCCCTCGGCAGTGCATGTATCAACGCGTGATACCTCACCGACAACCCGCACAGTATCCTACAACGTCGGCGACCCTGATGGACCAGGAAGTGTCACGCTGCATCTGCTATCTCTGTATTTCCATGTGTGTCAACTAAGCCACGCCTCTTGACGCCAGGCTTTGTTCAACATGCTTTTTGTGCACAAGAGTAAACGGGAAACACCCGCGCCACAGAGACGTGGATGGATGGATGGACGGACGGATGGATGGATGGATGGATGACGGACGGATGGACGGGTGGATGGATGGATGGATGGATGACGGACGGATGGATGGATTGATGGATGGATGGATGACGGACGGATGGACGGACGGATTGATGGACGGACGGACGGACGGATGGATGGATGACGGACGGACGGACGGACGGATGGACGGATGGATGGATGGATGGATGGATGTTACCTCTCCTCCCGATATATCGGCCCAAGCCAATCTGTCAAATCACCCCAAACTTCGATTTATGGGGGTATTCACATAATATTGGATTTATTGATTCTGGTTATTGAAAAATGCGCAAAGGTTTGAATCTGTGTATAATTATAACATTATAAATGATTTGAGTTGGGTCCTTTTTATACTTATTATGCCTCAAAGTACGGTTGACCAATCAGAGAGCAGAACTACTAACCCCATATGAGTGCGTATACCGTCAGCAAAATTCCAAGATGGTTGTTGCTGACCTAATATGAGACTGTATACCGTCAGTAACAGCCATCTTGGATTTTCAACAACCCACCACACATATTTCACATAGACTTTATTCGACACTGTTTTCTATTATCAATATCATTAATTGTGATGACCTTAATTTTAAAAGAAACCATGTTTGTGATTGAATTTATAAAAATTATAGAGAAAAAAAAGTTCATAAAGGAGGTCACTGATTTACAAATAACAACGTCTTAGAACATACGAGGAGCGTTCAATAAATTTTGCAACTTGGGCAGTTGATTTTACAAAAACAATGTCAACTTGTGGCAGGTGTGACACTAGTCATAACATCAGGTTGACACGTGTCATAACAAGTTCCAGACCCAACAATAAGGGTGGTCACAATCATGGATTCTCTCAAACATGAACAACGCGCTGTAATAAAGTTCCTTACCAAGGAGGGATGCAAAGCAAAAGAAATCCGTGATCGCATTTGTAAAGTGATGGGTAAAGATGCTCTTGATTATTCCACAGTTTTCCGTTGGTCTCTACAGTTTAAAATGGGTAGGGAGTCCATAGACGATGACCCAAGGTCAGGCAGGCCTTCAGACGCCACCCAACCGGAAACCATTGCTGTTATGGAAAGAAGAATTTTGTCTGACCGACGAGTGAAAGTATCTGAATTTTCTAGGGAATTCCAAATATCAGTTGGAACTGTTGGAACCATAATTCATGAGCATCTTGGTATGTCCAAGGTATCTGCAAGATGGGTGCCTAGAAACCTCAGAGCTCAAGATCGCCATCAGAGAGCTGAAAGTTGTCAAGACCTCCTGGATCCCTATACTGCTGATGAAGTCGGATTTCTTTCTCGTCTAGTGACAGGTGATGAAACTTCGATCCACCACTGGGACCCAGACACTAAATTGGAATCCATGCAATGGAAGCATCCCGATTCCCCGCCTCCGAGGAAGTTTCGCACTCAACCATCGGCTGGTAAGGTAATGGCCACCATATTTTGGGATGCAAGAGGCATATTACTGATTGATTACATGCCACCAAAAACTACAATCAGTGGACAGTATTATGCTAATGAAATGAAAGAATTGCGAAAATCTATTCGCCAGAAACGTCGTGGGATGTTAACACGTGGTATTCTACCTTTACATGACAACGCTCCGGTTCACAAGTCGAGAATTGCACAGGCCGCCATATGTGAATGTGAATTCGAACAGTTAAATCTCCCACCCTACAGCCGTGACTTAGCCCCAAGTGAGTGAGTGAGTGAGTTGGGTTTAACGCCGCTTTTAACAGTATTCGAGTTATATCGCGGCGCGTCAGCTTAATGTGGGAGGAAAGCCCGAAGTGATGCAGGTCTCAAGACGTTTACCACTTCGGTGAAACCCACGAGCACGGGTATGGTGCTGACAAACCTAGAAACATAATCGGGGCGAACCGGGATTCGAACCCACAATCATAGGTTTCTGGCGTGTCCAAGGGACGCAACTCTGCACAGCGAATCGCGGCGCCTTAGACGACTGGGCCACCCGTGCCCCCCAGCCCCCAGTGACTATTTCCTGTTCCGGCAAATGAAATCTGCCCTACGTGGAAGACGCTTCCAGGATGACGAGGACATAAAGGCTGCCACAGAGGCGTGGTTAGAGGGCCAATCTGCGGATTTCTATAAAAGTGGTATTAAATGCTTGAGGACGAATGGAATAAGTGTATTGAGGAGAATTGAGATTATTTCGAAAAATAAAAGTGCAAGAGATATTCTGCGGTTTGGTCTTATATTGAAGTTGCAAAACTTATTGAACGCCCCTCGTAATATAGGATGACGTCACAAACAAGAAACATGACGCCAATGACGTCACAAAGCAAAAGAATAACTAATTTATGATGACATGCAATAATTCTATACATTTTCATACATAATACTTGCTTAAACGTTCACATTTCCTGCATTATATATTCCATTTGTAACGTTTGTGTTGATATCAACACGTTGTTGTCGGGCACATATGTACTGGTCCTGTTATTTATACCGGTTGCAAGTGTACGTTTTCATTTTGACACCACATGTGCGATAAAGATCTGGAAAGTGTAATCTTTCAGAATAATTTATTCGTTATGGGGTCACTAGTGCACAAAGTTTGTTTTTCCCAACTGGCTGCCTTTGGAACCAGGATTCGCCAGATTTGGAACATCCTCCAATGTTTGTTCGAGATGGATCTTCCCTCCCCGAAACATGGCTGGGTCTCTAGTTGCTCATGCCTCTCCCAATATTTTTCTGCTATCCTAATATGACAGCGTATACGGCAACTAAGGACAACATAACTAATATTATCCTGACTCCAGTATTATTCAACATATCTAGACCGCCTCCGAGGTCTAGTGGTCATTTTCCTGGCGAGCAGACGGTGAGGGGTTCGATCCCCGGCCGCGTCATACCAAAAGAGGTAAAAAGATGGTACTTGTTGTCACCCTGCCTGACCCTCGGCGTTAAGGGGCTAAAACAAGGACTGGTCGGCTCACGGACAGTACTCTGTCTGAGTTGGGTATTCATGTTAAACTGCGGCATGGTATCTCAGTGGGCTAGCACTATAAAATGGGCATTAGTCCGGGCTAATAAAATCAGCCACACAAACACCAAAAACACTTTCCATATTCAAAAGAAATCTCTGCCAAACATAGAGTCAGTTGTACGATTCCGACTATGTTATGAGCATGTATTTAATAAATCACTCTCAAATTGATGGACTTTTTTCATGTTTTACATTTTACGCGCATAATTTCACCTTCAAAGGCAATTGCAACATTTTCAGATAATTCTGGTATAAAAGTAGCCTAGTGGTTAAACCATTCGCTCGTCACGCCGAAGACCCGTGTTCGATTCCCCACATGGGCACAATGTGTGAAGCCATTCGCAGGTGTCCGCAGCCGTGATATTGCTGGAATATTGCTAAAAGCGGCGGAAAGCCATACTCACTCACTCACTCACGCACGCACGCACGCACGCACGCACGCACGCACGCACGCACGCACGCACTCACTCACTCACTCACTCACTCACTCACTCACTCACTCACTCACTCACTCACTCACTCACTCACTCACTCACTCACTCACTCACTCACTCACTCACTCACTCACTCACTCACTCACTCACTCACTCACTCACTCACTCACTCACTCACTCACTCACTCACTCACTCACTCACTCACTCACTCACTCACTCACTCACTCACTCACTCACTCACTCACTCACTCACTCACTCACTCACTCACTCACTCACTCACTCACTCACTCACTCACTCACTCACTCACTCACTCACTCACTCACTCACTCACTCACTCACTCACTCACTCACTCACTCACTCACTCACTCACTCACTCACTCACTCACTCACTCACTCACTCACTCACTCACTCACTCACTCACTCACTCACTCACTCACTCACTCACTCACTCACTCACTCACTCACTCACTCACTCACTCACTCACCTGGGAGAAGCTTCATCACATTCTTCACTGGAGGATAACATGTTTTGTTAGCTGAACGGGAACGGAGATGCTGGGAATTTTTTTTTTCTGTAACCCACCCTGGGAGTTTACAACAGTCGCTTAATGCCGATATTGTTTACGATGATTGAAAACACGAAACATAAAGACTTATTAAGATTTGTTTATTAAATCTAATTGAATTAATCGTCTGCCATACCTGCATCTGACATTGTTGTCCCCGATAAAAGGTAGTGAGTGAGTGAGTGAGTATGGTTTTACGCCGCTTTTAGCAATATTCCAGCAATATCACGGCGGGGGACACCGGAAATGGGCTTCACACATTGTACCCATGTCGGGAATCGAACCCGGGTCGTCGGCGTGACGAGCGAACGCTTTAACCACTAGGCTACCCGACCGCCCCCGATAAAAGGTAACGATCTTGTGAAGATTGACGGAAAATTGCTTGAAAGGGTAGTGAACATAATAGTCTTTGTGGTGAAATCAATCATTTTTGGATGATTTGATGGATACTGATTTCTTGGATGGCCCAAATAACATCCCTGATGTTCCACAACAAGCAGAAAAATAATTTGTTGATGTACATGATGGCGACATTGACAAATTTGAAAATGAAAATGCAAACACTATTAAAAAAACAACAACTGTGCTCAACATGCGAATTGTCAGACGGTTCTGTTGGGAAAAAACTGAAGAACAACGCCCATCCCGCCAACTGAACTTAACACGATCATGTGCCGAGTACCAGCCAGGTTCACGCACTGGATTCAGGGGCAGTTTAGATTGTCACTTAGGACGCAAAAATTATGGTTTCTCACTTACCGATTCAGTTGAATTTTCCAAAATGAGGGATGTCATCAAGTCAAAAACAAATTCACGGAAAAAACAGGGGTAACTTACCTTACAGAGCGGAAGGTATTTCCAACAGAGAAATAAGACAACGACGAGATGCAGGCCAGCTTGGCACAAACACACCTGAGTCCATATTAAACACTCTATGGTGGTACAATACAATCATTTTTGTCGGCCCACGGTCTTTAACTCCACACAGAAGAATGACTTGGGGGGGGGGGGGGGGGGGGGGGGGGTGTTCAGTTGAAATTCTGATCATTATGAATTCATTGAGTATGTTGAACGGCAATCCAAAACCAGAACCGGAGACGACCCCGTGGTTGTTACTGCTGTGACACCCAGGGCCTGGGCCCAACCCGATGACCCCTCATGTTGTCCAGTCAACGTGTATAAGGTGTTCCGCGACTAGAGACCCAGCAATGTTTCGGGGAGGGAAGATCCATTCTATCTCGCCACAAACACAAGAGGGTGTCCTAAATGTCGCGAAACCTGGTTCAAAAGGTAGCCAGTTGGGAAAAACAAACTTGATGCACTTGTGAAAAATATGGCGTCCAAAGCCAACGTTTCATCCGACAAACGCATTAGTAATCACAGCGCTAGGAAACACAGGATAAACCTATCTCTCTTACAATGTGGGAAATTTTAAAGAGAATATTATGTGATACGATAATCAGAAATGGTTGTAGCCGGGTCACGAGTAACAAATGTCAGCATTGTCTGTCAGTCACAGTCACGGGACAACCATAATATCTAGGGCTCGGAAAATATGGCATGGCATGTGGTATCAAAATGTATCACAGATACTAGAACATCACTCCCATAACTTCCGCTTGATAATTTGTCAGAGGTCATATATTTGGCACAGGTCAGAGGTCGAACAAATCAATCACAATAACAAACTGTGGACGCAGAACAGGTTTGATCGATAAGTGATCGATTTTCTCCATTATATCGAATTGATTGACGGTTTCTTTAAACAAGACAGCATGTATTGTAATCCGATGGAAACCTTTGTCACGTGACCCCGTAACAATATCCCAGGTAACACACGTCCGTTCAGGTTGCCTAGACGACTTGAAAATAGCACATGGAAAACGAAAATGTTATTATGTCACCACCACGAATTTAGAATTTAGTATAAACATTTAAAAATTTGTTAAACGAAACCGGAAAAGCAACTGCCCAATTTGTCACTATTCCTTTTAATGCCAAACATTGATCACGTGAGGTGATTTGTGTGTCATTAAATCCGACTGTGATCTGAGCTACTCACGTATGTGGGGGACAACCTGTATGTAGACACCCTAAGTAACGGACGCCGTATAACGCCACAATCAGGAAGTTGAATTTATCTGGATTAATATACTGTTGTTGCAATAGTACGGTATCCGTATGGCAGGTTGTTCCGTTATTCCAGAATAAACCAATCAGGAAGCGCGGCTTGTTCTGTTAACCCAGAATAAACCAATCAGGAAGCACGGCTTGATCCGTTAAACCAGAATTAACCAATCAGGAAGCGCGGCTTGTTCTGTTAACCCAGAATAAACCAATCAGGAAGGTCACCAAGTTTTGTCGTGTGCCTTCAACACATGTATTGTTGTATTTATTACTGTTAGAACAACTCTAGCTATAGACTACTGAAGGTGGAAATATGTAGTGATACTCACCATAGAGGCCAGCATCTCTGAACGTTGCGGTTGAACCTTTCTTTTAAAGCCCACTCGTCTGTCAAACTAAACCTACCGCTCAGTTGTCCCCTGAGAGGGTATGTAAGACAACATAACAGTCATTATATTCCTAACACTCTTTCAATCTTAGGACATTTGTTTGAATTAATTACCGGCTAATCTTGATGACAACCGCCAGCAACTAGAGAGATAGTGTAAATCCTGCCGGGGTACCATGCAGCTAGAGGGATGGTGTAAATCCTGCTGGGGTACCATGCAGCTAGAGGGATGGTATAAATCCTGCTGGGGTACCATGCAGCTAGAGGGATGGTGTAAATCCTGCTAGGATATAACGCTGCTAGAGGGATGGTGTAATCCTGCTGGGGTACCGCGTTGTTAGAGGGGTGGAGTAAATCCTGCTAGGGTACCATGTAGCTAGAGAAATGGTGTAAATCCTGCTGGGGTACCGCGTAGTTAGAGGGATGGAATAAATCCTGCAAGGGTACCAAGCAGCTAGAGGGATGGTGTAAATCCTGCTGGGGTACCGCGTAGTTAGAGGGATGGAATAAATCCTGCTGGGGTACCAAGCAGCTAGAGGGATGGTGTAAATCCTGCTGGGGTACCAAGCAGCTAGAGGGATGGTGTAAATCCTGCTGGGGTACCATGCAGCTAGAGGGATGGTGTAAATCCTGCTGGGGTACCGTGTAGTTAGAGGGGTGGAGTAAATCCTGTTAGGGTACCATGTAACTGGAGAAATGGTGTAAATCCTGCTGGGGTACCGCGTAGTTAGAGAAATGGTGTAAATCCTGCTGCGGTACCGCGTAGTTAGAGGGATGGTGTAAATCCTGCTGTGACATAGATGACTTTAAGGGCGTGTCTCATCACATCCACTGCTGTACACAGCTTACGAGACACAGATCAGGCGACGTCAGAGTTTCCAGGGTTACGGTCCTGCCCCACACTGAAGCACATGTAACGCATGTGGCGTCCCCTTGGACAAGTGACTTTGTTCGAAATGTGCCTCTGTTAACACAGCAGTGAGTGGGTACCCGGTAGGATGAGATGTTGATATGAGTGTTAACCTTTCAGTCCCTGACAGCCACTATTGTTTATATACCCCCCAGGGAGCTCAGCATGAATATATCGTGTGCATCCTTATGCACTGATGGTAATCATATGTAAGTGCTAAGAGCATGATTATGCATGGAGAATAGCGCCATATAGAAATGGATTATTATTGCTCAAAATGCTGTGAGATGAAAAAGAAAATATACCTCTGAGTTGAGTTTATCATATGTTTGATTTTCCATTGACAATATCTTACCGATATGATACCCAAACAAAAAACTGTACCGGCCTCCTTATGGTTTTAGTTTTAAAATATAATTTAAAAACTTTTAAAACTGAAGAAAATTCCAGTTCGCCTTATAGACAACTGCTGATGGGGATCTTAGACATGATGTCTTTGAAAGAAAATAAATCTGCTTATTTCCGGCACAATCAGAATACCATTTCAAACATGGCAGGGTGTGTGTGGTTGCAAATTAAACAATTTATTTTTACACAAAATTACCCAGCCACAGATTACTTTTTACAAACTGCAACAGGGATGAATGGCAATTCTCGTTCAGGTATCATGTAGTTTTGTTGAACATATACCACCAGATACCTAAGCGTTGCTGTGCTGTTCCTTTTATGTCAATAACATTTCTGCATGAATTAATCTCCAGTAAGTTTCATTACAGTGGATGCGCACCCCCGCACCGAAACAGGATCTGCGTGTGTATACATTAAACAGCAACAGTCGACCAAATATAATGTGAAGCACAGACATCACCGACCGCATGAACAACGGACCTTACGACTGTTGAATTCTGGAAATTCCGACTGCATAAAGGAAGTGTTCATATTTAACTAGTGTGAATTTGAGGGGAATCCCCTAGGCTGTGTGGAAGTGTGGAGGTTGACAAGGGCCTACTCACCCACCCGGAAGGTGAAGAGCAGCTGGGTAGTTGCGGTGCTCTTGTCCCCCACAAAAGGACAGCTCGACATCGCTTGGCACAAATACCCCGAAATTAACCATGGAGTGTACATTTCGGAATGGATCATGACTGAGAATTCTGACTGATGCTGCTGTCGCATTGAGATGCCGAATCTGTCTGTCTGTCCTAAATATCCTGCTGGAGTACCATGCGGCTACAGGGGAGGTTTAAATCCTGCTGGGGTATCATGCAGCTACAGGGTTAGTTTACATCCTGCTGGGGTATCATGCAGCTACAGGGTTGGTTTAAATCCTGATTGGGTATCATGCAGCTACAGGGGAGGTTTAAATCCTGCTTGGGTATCATGCAGCTACAGGGGTGGTTTAAATCCTGCTGGTTTACCATGCAAACTACAGGGGACGTTTAAACAATGCTGGGGTACCATGCAGCTACAGGGGTGGTGTAAATCCTGCTTGGGTACCATGCAGCTACAGGGGAGGTTTAAATAATGCTTGGGTACCATGCAGCTACAGGGGAGGTTTAAATAATGCTTGGGTACCATGCAGCTACAGGGGAGGTTTAAATAATGCTTGGGTACCATGCAGCTACAGGGGAGGTTTAAATAATGCTTGGGTATCATGCAGCTACAGGGGAGGTTTAAATAATGCTGGGGCACCATGCAGCTACAGGGGAGGTTTAAATAATGCTGGGGTACCATGCAGTTACGGGGGTGGTGTAAATCCTGCTTGCGTATCATGCAGCTACAGGGGTGGTTTAAATCATACTGGGGTACCATGCAGCTACAGGGGTGGTTTAAATCATACTGGGGTATCATGCAGCTACAGGGGAGGTTTAAATCATACTGGGGTAACATGCAGCTACAGGGGTGGTTTAAATCATACTGGGGTACCATGCAGCTACAGGGGAGGTTTAAATCATGCTTGGGTATCATGCAGCTACAGGGGAGGTTTAAATCCTGCTTGGGTATCATGCAGCTACAGGGGTGGTTTAAATCCTGCTGGTTTACCATGCAAACTACAGGGGACGTTTAAACAATGCTGGGGTACCATGCAGCTACAGGGGTGGTGTAAATCCTGCTTGGGTACCATGCAGCTACAGGGGAGGTTTAAATAATGCTTGGGTACCATGCAGCTACAGGGGAGGTTTAAATAATGCTTGGGTACCATGCAGCTACAGGGGAGGTTTAAATAATGCTTGGGTACCATGCAGCTACAGGGGAGGTTTAAATAATGCTTGGGTACCATGCAGCTACAGGGGAGGTTTAAATAATGCTGGGGCACCATGCAGCTACAGGGGTGGTTTAAATAATGCTGGGGTACCATGCAGTTACGGGGGTGGTGTAAATCCTGCTTGCGTATCATGCAGCTACAGGGGTGGTTTAAATCATACTGGGGTACCATGCAGCTACAGGGGTAGTTTAAATCATACTGGGGTATCATGCAGCTACAGGGGAGGTTTAAATCATACTGGGGTAACATGCAGCTACAGGGGTGGTTTAAATCATACTGGGGTACCATGCAGCTACAGGGGAGGTTTAAATCATGCTTGGGTATCATGCAGCTACAGGGGAGGTTTAAATCCTGTTTGGGTACCATGCAGCTACAGGGGAGGTTTCAATAATGCTGGGGTACCATGCAGTTACAGGGGTGGTTTAAATCATGCTTGGGTATCATGCAGCTGCAGGTGAGGTTTAAATCCTGCTTGGGTACCATGCAGCTACAGGGGAGGTTTAAATCATGCTTCGATATCATGCAGCTACAGGGGTGGTTTAAATCCTGCTGGGGTAGCATGCAGCTAAAGGGGTTGTTTAAATCCTGCTTGGGTATCATGCAGCTACAGGGGAGGTTTTAATGCTGCTAGGGTATCATTTAGCTACAGGGATGGTGTAAGTCCTGCTGGGGTACCATGCAGCTACAGGGATGGTGTAAATCCTGCTGGGGTATCATGCAGCTACAGGGGTGGTTTAAATCCTGCTGGTTTACCATGCAAACTACAGGGGAGGTTTAAACAATGCTGGGGTACCATGCAGCTACAGGGGTGGTGTAAATCCTGCTTGGGTATCATGCAGCTACAGGGGTGGTTTAAATCCTGCTGGTTTACCATGCAAACTACAGGGGAGGTTTAAACAATGCTGGGGTATCATGCAGCTACAAGGGAGGTTTAAATAATGCTTGGGCACCATGCAGCTACAGGGGAGGTTTAAATAATGCTTGGGTACCATGCAGCTACAGGGGAGGTTTAAATAATGCTTGGGTACCATGCAGCTACAGGACAGGTTTAAATAATGCTTGGGTACCATGCAGCTACAGGGGAGGTTTAAATAATGCTTGGGTACCATGCAACTACAGGGGAGGTTTAAATAATGCTTGGGTATCATGCAGCTACAGGGGAGGTTTAAATAATGCTGGGGCACCATGCAGCTACAGGGGAGGTTTAAATAATGCTGGGGTACCATGCAGTTACGGGGGTGGTGTAAATCCTGCTTGCGTATCATGCAGCTACAGGGGTGGTTTAAATCATACTGGGGTACCATGCAGCTACAGGGGTGGTTTAAATCATACTGGGGTATCATGCAGCTACAGGGGAGGTTTAAATCATACTGGGGTACCATGCAGCTACAGGGGTGGTTTAAATCATACTGGGGTACCATGCAGCTACAGGGGTGGTTTAAATCATGCTTGGGTATCATGCAGCTACAGGGGAGGTTTAAATCCTGTTTGGGTACCATGCAGCTACAGGGGAGGTTTCAATAATGCTGGGGTACCATGCAGTTACAGGGGTGGTTTAAATCATGCTTGGGTATCATGCAGCTGCAGGTGAGGTTTAAATCCTGCTTGGGTACCATGCAGCTACAGGGGAGGTTTAAATCATGCTTCGATATCATGCAGCTACAGGGGTGGTTTAAATCCTGCTGGGGTACCATGCAGCTAAAGGGGTTGTTTAAATCCTGCTTGGGTATCATGCAGCTACAGGGGAGGTTTTAATGCTGCTAGGGTACCATGCAGCTACAGGGATGGTGTAAATCCTGCTGGGGTATCATGCAGCTACAGGGGAGGTTTAATTCCTGCTGGGGTACAATGCAGCTACAGGGGTGGATTAAATCCTGCTGGGGTACAATGCAGCTACAGGGGAGGTTAAAATCATGCTTGGGTACCATGCAGCTACAGGGGAGGTTTAAATCATGTTTGGGTATCATGCAGCTACAGGGGAGGTTTAAATCCCGCTTGGGTATCATGCAGCTACAGGGGAGGTGAAAATCTTCCTTGGGTACCATGCAGCTACAGGGGAGGTTTATATCATGCTTGGGTATCATGCAGCTACAGGGGAGGTTTAAAACATGGTGGGTATCATGCAGCTACAGGGGTTGTTTAAATCATATTTGGGTATCATGCAGCTACAGGGGACGTTTAAATCATGCCGGGGTACCATGCAGCTATAAGGGAGGTTTAAATCATGTTTGGGTATCATGCAGCTACAGGGATCGTTTAAATCGTCTTTGGGTATCATGCAGCTACAAGGGAGGTTAAAATCCTGCTTGGGTACCATGCAGCTACAGGGGAGGTTTAAATAATGCTTGGGTACCATGCAGCTACAGGGGAGGTTTAAATAATGCTTGGGTACCATGCAGCTACAGGGGAGGTTTAAATAATGCTTGGGTACCATGCAGCTACAGGGGAGGTTTAAATAATGCTTGGGTATCATGCAGCTACAGGGGAGGTTTAAATAATGCTGGGGCACCATGCAGCTACAGGGGAGGTTTAAATAATGCTGGGGTACCATGCAGTTACGGGGGTGGTGTAAATCCTGCTTGCGTATCATGCAGCTACAGGGGTGGTTTAAATCATACTGGGGTACCATGCAGCTACAGGGGTGGTTTAAATCATACTGGGGTATCATGCAGCTACAGGGGAGGTTTAAATCATACTTGGGTAACATGCAGCTACAGGGGTGGTTTAAATCATACTGGGGTACCATGCAGCTACAGGGGAGGTTTAAATCATGCTTGGGTATCATGCAGCTACAGGGGAGGTTTAAATCCTGTTTGGGTACCATGCAGCTACAGGGGAGGTTTCAATAATGCTGGGGTACCATGCAGTTACAGGGGTGGTTTAAATCATGCTTGGGTATCATGCAGCTGCAGGTGAGGTTTAAATCCTGCTTGGGTACCATGCAGCTACAGGGGAGGTTTAAATCATGCTTCGATATCATGCAGCTACAGGGGTGGTTTAAATCCTGCTGGGGTAGCATGCAGCTAAAGGGGTTGTTTAAATCCTGCTTGGGTATCATGCAGCTACAGGGGAGGTTTTAATGCTGCTAGGGTATCATTTAGCTACAGGGATGGTGTAAGTCCTGCTGGGGTACCATGCAGCTACAGGGATGGTGTAAATCCTGCTGGGGTATCATGCAGCTACAGGGGTGGTTTAAATCCTGCTGGTTTACCATGCAAACTACAGGGGAGGTTTAAACAATGCTGGGGTACCATGCAGCTACAGGGGTGGTGTAAATCCTGCTTGGGTATCATGCAGCTACAGGGGTGGTTTAAATCCTGCTGGTTTACCATGCAAACTACAGGGGAGGTTTAAACAATGCTGGGGTATCATGCAGCTACAAGGGAGGTTTAAATAATGCTTGGGCACCATGCAGCTATAGGGGAGGTTTAAATAATGCTTGGGTACCATGCAGCTACAGGGGAGGTTTAAATAATGCTTGGGTACCATGCAGCTACAGGGGAGGTTTAAATAATGCTTGGGTACCATGCAGCTACAGGGGAGGTTTAAATAATGCTTGGGTACCATGCAACTACAGGGGAGGTTTAAATAATGCTTGGGTATCATGCAGCTACAGGGGAGGTTTAAATAATGCTGGGGCACCATGCAGCTACAGAGGAGGTTTAAATAATGCTGGGGTACCATGCAGTTACGGGGGTGGTGTAAATCCTGCTTGCGTATCATGCAGCTACAGGGGTGGTTTAAATCATACTGGGGTACCATGCAGCTACAGGGGAGGTTTAAATCCTGTTTGGGTACCATGCAGCTACAGGGGAGGTTTCAATAATGCTGGGGTACCATGCAGTTACAGGGGTGGTTTAAATCATGCTTGGGTATCATGCAGCTGCAGGTGAGGTTTAAATCCTGCTTGGGTACCATGCAGCTACAGGGGAGGTTTAAATCATGCTTCGATATCATGCAGCTACAGGGGTGGTTTAAATCCTGCTGGGGTAGCATGCAGCTAAAGGGGTTGTTTAAATCCTGCTTGGGTATCATGCAGCTACAGGGGAGGTTTTAATGCTGCTAGGGTACCATGCAGCTACAGGGATGGTGTAAATCCTGCTGGGGTATCATGCAGCTACAGGGGAGGTTTAATTCCTGCTGGGGTACAATGCAGCTACAGGGGTGGATTAAATCCTGCTGGGTACAATGCAGCTACAGGGGAGGTTAAAATCATGCTTGGGTACCATGCAGCTACAGGGGAGGTTTAAATCATGTTTGGGTATCATGCAGCTACAGGGGAGGTTTAAATCCCGCTTGGGTATCATGCAGCTACAGGGGAGGTGAAAATCTTCCTTGGGTACCATGCAGCTACAGGGGAGGTTTATATCATGCTTGGGTATCATGCAGCTACAGGGGAGGTTTAAAACATGGTGGGTATCATGCAGCTACAGGGGTTGTTTAAATCATATTTGGGTATCATGCAGCTACAGGGGACGTTTAAATCATGCCGGGGTACCATGCAGCTATAAGGGAGGTTTAAATCATGTTTGGGTATCATGCAGCTACAGGGGAGGTTTAAATCATGCTTGGGTATCATGCAGCTACAGGGGAGGTTTAATCATGTTTGGGTACCATGCAGCTACAGGGGAGGTTTAAATCATGCTTGGGTATCATGCAGCTACAGGGGTGGATTAAATCCTGCTTGAGTATCATGCAGCTACAGGGGAGGTTTAAATCCTCCTGGGGTACCATGCAGCTACAGAGTTGGTTTAAATCCTGCTGGAGTATCATGCAGCTACAAGGGAGGTTTAAATCATGCTTTGGTATCATGCAGCTAGAGGGGTGGTTTAAATCCTACAGGGGTACCATGCAGCTACGGGAGTGGATTAAATCATGCTTGGGTATCATGCAGCTACAGGGCAGGTTTAAATCATGCTTTGGTAACATACAGCTACAGGGGTGGTTTATATCATGATTGGGTATCATGCAGCTACAGGGATGGTTTAAATCTTCCTGGGGTACCATGCAGCTACAGGGGTGGTTCAAATCCTACTGGGGTATCATTCAGCTACAGGGGTGGTTTAAATCCTGCTTGGGTATCATTCAGCTACAAGGGAGGTATAAATCCTGCTTGGGTATCATTCAGCTACAGGGGAGGTATAAATCCTGCTTGGGTATCATGCGGCTACATGGGAGGTTTAAATTCTTCTTAGGTATCATGCAGCTACAGGGGTGGTTTAAATCCTGCTTGGGTACCATGCAGCTACAGGGGTGTTTTATATCATGCTTTGGTATCATGCAGCTACAGGGGAGGTTTAAATCCTGCTTGGGTATCATGCGGCTACAGGGGAGGTTTAAATTCTTCTTAGGTATCATGCAGCTACAGGGGTGGTTTAAATCCTGCTTGGGTACCATGCAGCTACAGGGGTGTTTTATATCATGCTTTGGTATCATGCAGCTACAGGGGAGGTTTAAATCCTGCTTGGGTATCATGCGGCTACAGGGGAGGTTTAAATTCTTCTTAGGTATCATGCAGCTACAGGGGTGGTTTAAATCCTGCTTGGGTACCATGCAGCCACAGGGGTGGTTTAAATCCTCATGGGGTATTATGCAGCTACACGGGAGGTTTATATCATGATTGGGTATCATGCAGCTACAGGGGTGTTTTAAATACTCCTGGGGTACCATGCAGATACAGGGAGGGATTAAATCATGCTGGGGTACCATGCAGCTACAGGGAACGTTTAAATCATGGTGGGGTACCATGCAGCTACAGGGGAGGTTAAAATCATGCTTGGGTATCATGTAACTACAGGGGTGGTTTAAATCCTGCTTGGGTATCATGCAGCTACAAGGGAGGTTTAAATCATGCTTGGGTATCATGCAGCTACAGGGAAGGTTTAAATCCTGCTTGGGTATCATGCAGCTACAGGGGAGGTTTAAATCCTGCTTGGATACCATGCAGCTACAGGGGAGGTTTAAATCCTGCTTGGGTATCATGCAGCTACAGGGTTGGTTTCAATCCTCCTTGGGTATCATGCAGCTACAGGGGTGGTTTAAATCCTTCTTGGGTATCATACAGCTACAGGGGAGGTTTTAATGCTGCTTGGGTACCATGCGGCTACAGGGGAGGTTAAAATCCTGCTTGGGTATCATTCAGCTGCAGGGGAGGTATAAATCCTGCTTGGGTATCATGCAGCTACACGGGTGGTTTAAATCATGCTTCCGTATCATGCAGCTACAGGGGTGGTTTAAATCGTGCTTGGGTATCATGCAGCTACAGGGGTGGTTTAAATCGTGCTGGGGTACCATCCAGCTACAGTGGTGGTTTATATCATGCTTGGGTATCATCTAGCTACAGGGGTGGTTTAAATCTTGCTTAGGTATCACGCAGCTACAGGGGTGGTTTAAATGCTGCTTGGGTACCATGCGACTACAGGGGAGGTTTAAGCCTGCTTGGGTATCATGCAACTACAGGGGAGGTTTAAATCCTGCTTGGGTATCATGCAGCTACAGGGGGATTTTAAATCCTGCTTGGGTATCATGCAGCTACAGGGGAGGTTTAAATCCTGCTGGGGTATCATGCAGCTACAGGGGAAGTTTAAATCCTGCTTCGGTATCATGCAGCTACAAGGGAGGTTTAAATCCTGTTGGGGTAGCTTGCAGCTACAGGGGTGATTTAAATCCTGCTTGGGTATCATGCAGCTACAGGGGAGGTATAAATCCTGCTGGGGTATCATACAGCTACAGGGATAGTGTAAGTCCTGCTGGGGTACCATGCAGCTACAGGGGAGGTTTTATTCCTGCTGGGATATCATGCAGCTACAGGGAAGGTTTAATTCCTGCGTGGGTACAATGCAGCTACAGGGGTAGATTAAATCCTGCTGGGGTACAATGCAGCTACAGGGGAGGTTTAAATCATGCCGGGGGACCATGCAGGTACAAGGGAGGTTTAAATCATGTTTGGGTTTCATGCTGCTACAGCGGTGGTTTAAATCGTCTTTGGGTATCATGCAGCTACAGGGGAGGTTCAAATCATGCTTGGGTATCATGCAGCTAGAGGGGAGGTTTAAATCATGCTTGGGTACCACGCAGCTACAGGGGTTGTATATATCATGCTTGGGTATCATGCAGCTACAGGGGAGGTTTAAATCCTGCTTGGGTATCATGCAACTACAGGGGTGGATTAAATCCTGCTTAGGTATCATGCAGCTATAGGGGAGGTTTAAATCCTCCTGGGGTACCATGCAGCTACAGAGTTGGTTTAAATCCTGCTGGAGTATCATGCAGCTACAAGGGAGGTTTAAATCATGCTTTGGTATTATGCACGTAGAGGAGTGGATTAAATCCTACAGGGGTACCATGCTGCTACAGGAGTGGATTAAATCATACTTGTGTATCATGCAGCTACAGGGGAGGTTTCAATCATGCTTGGGTATCATGCAGCTACAGGAGAGGTTTCAATCATGCTTGGGTATCATTCAGCTACAGGGGAGCTTTAAATCATGCTTTGATATCATACAGCTACAAGGGCGGTTTAAATCCTGTGGGGTATCATGCAGCTACAGTGGTGGTTTAAATCCTACAGGGGTACCATGTAGCTACAGGGGTGGAATAAATCCTGATTGGGTATCATGCAGCTACAGGGGTGGTTTATATCATGCTTGGGTATCATGCAGATACAGAGATGGTTTAAATCTTCCTGGGGTATCATGCAGCTACAGGGGTGGTTCAAATCCTCCTGGGATATCATTCAGCTACAGGGGTGGTTCAAATCCTGCTGGGGTATCATTCAGCTACAAGGGAGGTATAAATCCTGCTTGGGTATCATTCAGCTACAGGGGAGGTATAAATCCTGCTTGGGTATCATGCGGCTACAGGGGAGGTTTAAATTCTTCTTAGGTATCATGCAGCTACAAGGGTGGTTTAAATCCTGCTTGGGTACCATGCAGCTACAGGGGTGGTTTAAATCGTGATGGGGTATCATGCAGCTACAGGGGAGGTTTAAATCATCCTTGCGTACCATGCGGCTACAAGGGAGGTTTAAATCCTGCTTGGGTATCATGCAGCTACAAGGGAGGTTAAAATCATGCTTGGGTATCATGCAGCTACAGGGGTGGTTAAAATCCTGCTTGGGTATCATTCAGATACAGGGGTGGTTTATATCATGCTTGGGTATCATGCAGCTACAGGGATGGTTTAAATCTTCCCGGGGTATCATGCAGCTACAGGGGTTGTTCAAATCCTACTGGGATATCATTCAGCTACAGGGGTGGTTTAAATCCTGCTGGAGTATCATTCAGCTACAAAGGAGGTATACATCCTGCTTGGGTATCATGCAGCTACAAGGGTGATTTAAATCGTGCTGGGGTGCCATGCAGCTACAGGGGTGTTTATATCATGCTTGGGTATCATGCAGCTACAGGGGTGGTTTAAATCCTGCTGGGGTATCATGCAGGTACAGGGGAGGTTTGTATCATGATTGGGTATCATGCAGCTACAGGGGTGGTTTAAATCCTGCTGGGGTACCATGCAGATACAGGGGAGGTTTAAATCATGTTTTGGGTATCATGCAGCTACAGGGAAGGTTTAAATCATGGTGGGGTACCATGCAGCTACAGGGGAGGTTCAAATCATGCTTGGGTATCATGTAATTACAGGGGTGCTTTAAATCCTGCTTGGGTACCATGCAGCTACAGGGGAGGTTTAAATTATGCTTCGGTATCATGCAGCTACAAGGGTGTTTTAAATCCTGCTGGGGTACCATGCAGATACAAGGGAGGTTTAAATCATGCTGGGGTATCATGCAGCTACAGGGAAGGTTTAAATCATGGTGGGATACCATGCAGTTACAGGGGAGGTATAAATCCTGCTGGGGTATCATGCAGCTACAGGGGTGGTTTAAATCCTGCTGGGGTATCATGCAGCTACAGGGGTGGTTTAAATCCTGCTTGGGTATCATGCAGCTACAGGGGAGGTTTAAATCATGCTTGGTTACCATGCGGCTACAGGGAAGGTTTAAATCCTGCTTTGGTATCATGCAGCTACAGGGGAGGTTAAAATCATGCTTGGATACGATGCAGCTACAGGGGTGGTTTAAATCCTCCTTGGGTATCATTCAGCTACAGGGGAAGTTTAAATTCTGCTTGGGTATCATTCAGCTACACGGGTGGTTCAAATCATGCTTGCGTATCATGCAGCTACAGGGGTGGTTTAAATCGTGCTGGGGTACCATGCAGCTACTGGGGTGGTTGATATCATGCTTGGGTATCATGCAGCTACAGGGGTGGTTTAAATCCTGCTTGGGTACCATACGACTACAGGGGAGGTTTAAATCCTGCTTCAGTACCATGCAACTACAGGGGAGGTTTAAATCATACTTGGGTATCATGCAGCTACAGGGGTGGTTTCAATCCTGCTTCGGTACCATGCGGCTCCAGGGGAGGTTTAAATTCTGCTTTGGTATCATGCAGCTACAGGGGAGGTTTTAATCATGCTTTGGTATCATGCAGCTACAGGGGAGGTTTGAATCCTACAGGGGTATCATGCAGCTACAGGGGTGGATTAAATCCTCCTTGGGTATCATGAAGCTACAGGGGAGGTTTAAATCCTGCTAAGGTATCATGCAGCTACAGGGGAGGTTTAAATCCTGCTTGGGTACCATGCAGCTACAGGGCATATTTCAATCATGCTTGGGTATCATTCAGCTACAGGGGAGGTTTAAATCATGCTTTGGTATCATACAGTACCATGCAGTACCATGCTTCGGTACCATGCGGCTCCAGGGGAGGTTTAAATTCTGCTTTGGTATCATGCAGCTACAGGGGTGGTTTAAATCATGCTGGGCAAGCATGCAGCTTCAGGGAAGGTTTAAATCATGGTGGGGTATCATGTAACTACAGGGGTGGTTTAAATCCTGCTTGGGTATCATGCAGCTACAGGGGTGGTTTCAATCATGCTGGGGTATCATGCAGCTACAGGGGTGGTTTAAATCATGCTGGGCAAGCATGCAGCTTCAGGGAAGGTTTAAATCATGGTGGGGTATCATGTAACTACAGGGGTGGTTTAAATCCTGCTTGGGTATCATGCAGCTACAGGGGTGGTTTAAATCCTGCTTGGGTATCATGCAGCTACAGGGGAGGTTAAAATCATGCTTGGGTATTATGCAGCTAATGGGGAAGTTTAAATCCTGTTGGGGTATCATGCAGCTACAGGGGTGGTTTAAATCCTGCTGGGGTATCATGCAGCTACAGGGGTGGTTGAAATGCTGCATGGGTACCATGCGGCTACAGGGGTGGTTTAAATCCTGCTTGGGTATCATGCAGCAACAGGGGTGGTTTAAATCCTGCTTCGATACCATGCAGCAACAGGGGTGGTTTAAATTCTGCTTGGGTATCATGCAGCTACAGGGGAGGTTAAAATCATGCGTGGTTATCATGCAGCTACATGGGTGGTTTAAATCCTGCTTGGGTATCATTCAGCTACAGGGGAGGTATAAATCCTGCTTGGGTACATGCGGCTACAGGGGAGGTATAAATCCTGCTTCGGTATCATGCAGCTACACGGGTTGTTTAAATCATCCTTGCGTATCATCCAGCTTCAGGGGTGGTTTAAATCGTGTTGGGGTACCATGCAGCTACAGGGGTGGTTTATTTCATGCTTGGGTATCATGCAGCTACAGGGGTGGTTTAAATCCTGCTGGGGTACCATGCGGCTACAGGGAAGGTTTAAATCATGCTTGGGGTATCATGCAGCTACAGGGGTAGTTTAAATCGAGCTTGGGTACCATGTAGCTACAGGGGTTGTATATATCATGCTTGGGTATCATGCAGCTACAGGGGTGGTTTAAATCCTGCTTGGGTATCATGCAGCTACAGGGGTGGTTTAAATCCTGCTTGGGTATCATGCAGCTATAGGGATGGTTTAAAATCTGCTTGGGGACCATGCAGCTATAAGGGTGGTTTAAATCATGCTTCGGTATCATTCAGCTACAGGGGTAGTTTAAATTCTTCTGAGGTATCATTCAGCTACAGGAGTGGTTTAAATCCTGCTTGGGTATCATGCAGCTACAGGGGTGGTTTAAATCGTGCTCGGGTACCATCCAGCTACAGGGGTGGTTTAAATCATGCTTGGCAACCATGCAGCTACAGGGGAGGTTTAATTCCTGCTTGGGTATCATTCAGCTACAGGGGAGGTATAAATCCTGCTGGGGTATCATCCAGCTACACGGGTGGTTTAAATCCTGCTGGGGTATCATTCAGCTACACGGGAGGTATAAATCCTGCTTGGGTATCATGCGGCTACAGGGGAAGTTTAAATCCTGCTTGGGTATCATGCGGCTACAGGGGAGGTTTAAATTCTTCTAAGGTATCATGCAGCTACAGGGGTGGTTTAAATCGTGCTGGGGTATAATGCAGCTACAGAGGTGGTTTAAATCGTGCTTGGGTATCATGCAGCTACTGGGGTGGTTTAAATCGTGCTAGGTATCATGCAGCTACAGGGGAGGTTTCAATCATGCTTGGGTACCATGCGGCTTCAGGGGAAGTTTAAATCCTGCTTGGGCATCATGCAGCTACAGGGGAGGTTTAAATCCTGCTTGGATACCATGCAGCGACAGGGGTGGTTTATATCCTGCTTGGGTATCATGCAGCTACAGGGGAGGTTAAAATCATGCGTGGATATCATGCAGCTACAGGGGAGGTATAAATCCTGCTTGGGTACCATGCAGCTACAGGGGTGGTTTAAATCGTGTTAGTGTACCATCCAGCTACTGGGGTGGTTTATATCATGCTTGGGTATCATGCAGCTACAGGGGTGGTTTAAATCCTACTTGGGTACCATGCGACTACAGGGGAGGTTTAAATCCTGCTTGGGTACCATGCAACTACAGGGGAGGTTTAAATCATCCTTGGGTATCATTGAGCTACAGGGGAGATTAAAATCCTGCTTGGGTATCATGCAGCTACAGGGGTGGTTTAAATCCTGCTTAGGTATCATGCAGCTACAGGGGAGGTTTAAATCATGCTTGGGTATCATGCAGCTACAGGGGTTGTTTAAATCGTGCTGGGGTATCATGCAGCTACAGGGGTGGTATATATCATGCTTGGGTATCATGCAGGTACAGGGGTGGTTTAAATCCTGCTTGGGTACCATGCAACTACAGGGGAGGTTTAAAACATCCTTGGGTATCATTCAGCTACAAGGGAGATATAAATCCTCCTTGGGTATCATGCAGCTACAGGGGTGGTTTAAATCCTGCTTGGGTACCATGCGGCAACAGGGGAGGTTCAAATTCTGCTTTGGTATCATGCAGCTACAGGGGTGGTTTAAATCGTGCTGGGGTACCATACAGCTACAGGGGTGTTTTATATCATGCTCGGGTATCATGCTGCTACAGGGGTGGTTTAAATCCTGATTGGGTACCATGCAGCTACAGGGGTGGTTTAAATCTTGCTGGGGTACCATGCAGCTATAAGGGAGGTTTAAATCATGCTTGGGTATCATTCAGCTACAGGGGTAGTTTAAATCCTACAGTGGTACCATGCAACTAAAGGGGAGCTTAAAATCATGCTTGGGTATCATGCACCTATTGTGGTGGTTTAAATCCTGCTGGGGTACCATGCAGCTACAGGGGAGGTTTAAATCCTGCTTGAGTACTATGCAGCTACAGGGGAGGTTTATATCATGCTTGGGTATCATGCAGCTACAGGGGTGGTTTAAATCATGCTGGGGTACCATGCAGCTTCAGGGGAGGTTTAAATCAGACTGGGGTATCATGCAGCTACAGGGTTGGTTTAAATCATGCCGGGGTACAATGCAGCTACGGGGGTGGTTTAAATCATGCTTGGGTATCATGCAGCTACAGGGGAGGTTTAAATCCATGGGTATCATGCAGCTACAGGGAGGTTTAGATCATGCTTTGGTATCGTACAGCTACAGGGAGGTTTAAATCCTGCTGAGGTATCATGCAGCTACAGGGGTGGTTTAAATCATGCTTGGGTATCATTTTGCTACAGGGGTGGTTTAAATCCTCCTGGGGTATCATGCAGCTACAGGGGTGGTTTAAATCGTGCTGGGGTATCTTTCACCTACAGGGTAGGTATAAATCCTGCTTGGGTACCATGCGGCTACAGGGGAGGTTTAAATTCTTCTTGGGTATCATGCGGCTACAGGGGTGGTTTAAATCGTGCTGGGGTATCATGCAGCTACAGGGGTGGTTTAAATCCTGCTGGGGTATCTTTCACCTACAGGGTAGGTATAAATCCTGCTTGGGTACCATGCGGCTACAGGGGAGGTTTAAATTTCAATTTGGGTATCATGCAGCTACAGGGGTGGTTTAAATCATGCTGGGGTATCATGCAGCTACAGGGGAGGTTAAAATCCTGCTTGGGTATCATGCAGCTACAGGGGAGGTTTAAATCCTGCTTGGGTATCATGCAGCTACAGGGGAGGTTTAAATCCTGCTGGGGTTCCAAACAGCTACAGGGGTTGTTTAAATCCTGCTGGGGTATCATTCAGCTACAAGGGAGGTATAAATCCTGCTGGGGTTTCATTCAGCTTCAGGGAAGGAATGAATCCTTCTTGGGTTTTATGCGGCTACAGGGGAGGTTTAAATTTCAATTTGGGTATCATGCAGCTACAGGGGTGGTTTAAATCGTGCTGGGGTATCATGCAGCTACAGGGGTGGTTTAAATCGTGCTGGGGTACCATGCAGCTACAGGTGTGGTTTATATCATGCTTGGGTATCATGCAGCTACAGGGGTGGTTTAAATTTCAATTTGGGTATCATGCAGCTACAAGGGTGGTTTAAATCGTGCTGGGGTATCTTTCACCTACAGGGTAGGTATAAATTCTGCTTGGGTACCATGCGGCTACAGGGGAGGTTTAAATTCTTCTTGGGTATCATGCAGTTACAGGGGAGGTTTAAATCCTGCTTGGGTATCATGCAGCTACAGGGGTGGTTTATATCATGCTTGGCTATCATGCAGCTACAGGGGTGGTTTAAATCCTTCTGGGGTATCATGCAGCTACAGGGGAGGTTTTTATCATGCTTGGGTATCATGCAGCTACAGGGAAGGTTTAAATCATGGTGGGGTACCATGCAGATACAGGGGTGGTTTAAATCATGGTGGGTTACCATGCAGCTACAGGGGAGGTTAAAATCATGCTTGGGTATCATGCAGCTACAGGGGTGGTTTAAATCCTGTTTGGGTATCATGCAGCTCCAGGGGAGGTTTAAATCATGTTTGGGTATCATGCAGCTACAGGGGAGGTTTAAATCCTGCTGGGATACCATGCAGCTACAGGGGAGGTTTAAATCCTGCTTGGGTATCATTCAGCTACAGGGGAGGTTAAAATCCTGCTGGGGTACCATGCAGCTACAGGGGAGGTTAAAATCCTGCTTGGGTATCATGCAGCTACAGGGGAGGTTTAAATCCTGCTTGGGTATCATGCAGCTACAGGGGAGGTTTAAATCCTGCTGGGGTTCCAAACAGCTACAGGGGTTGTTTAAATCCTGCTGGGGTATCATTCAGCTACAAGGGAGGTATAAATCATGCTGGGGTATCATTCAGCTTCAGGGAAGGTATAAATCCTGCTTGGGTTTCATGCGGCTACAGGGGAGGTTTAAATTTCAATTTGGGTATCATGCAGCTACAGGGGTGGTTTAAATCGTGCTGGGGTAACATGCAGCTACATGGGTGGTTTAAATCGTGCTGGGGGACCATGCAGCTACAGGGGTAGTTTATATCATGCTTGGGTATCATGCAGCTACAGGGGTGGTTTAAATTTCAATTTGGGTATCATGCAGCTACAGGGGTGGTTTAAATCGTGCTTGGGTATCTTTCACCTACAGGGTAGGTATAAATCCTGCTTGGGTACCATGCGGCTACAGGGGAGGTTTAAATTCTTCTTGGGTATCATGCGGCTACAGGGGTGGTTTAAATCGTGCTGGGGTATCATGCAGCTACAGGGGTGGTTTAAATCCTGCTGGGGTATCTTTCACCTACAGGGTAGGTATAAATCCTGTTTGGGTACCATGCGGCTACAGGTGAGGTTTAAATTTCAATTTGGGTATCATGCAGCTACAGGGGTGGTTTAAATCATGCTGGGGTATCATGCAGCTACAGGGGAGGTTAAAATCCTGCTTGGGTATCATGCAGCTACAGGGGAGGTTTAAATCCTGCTTGGGTATCATGCAGCTACAGGGGAGGTTTAAATCCTGCTGGGGTTCCAAACAGCTACAGGGGTTGTTTAAATCCTGCTGGGGTATCATTCAGCTACAAGGGAGGTATAAATCCTGCTGGGGTTTCATTCAGCTTCAGGGAAGGAATGAATCCTTCTTGGGTTTTATGCGGCTACAGGGGAGGTTTAAATTTCAATTTGGGTATCATGCAGCTACAGGGGTGGTTTAAATCGTGCTGGGGTATCATGCAGCTACAGGGGTGGTTTAAATCGTGCTGGGGTACCATGCAGCTACAGGTGTGGTTTATATCATGCTTGGGTATCATGCAGCTACAGGGGTGGTTTAAATTTCAATTTGGGTATCATGCAGCTACAAGGGTGGTTTAAATCGTGCTGGGGTATCTTTCACCTACAGGGTAGGTATAAATTCTGCTTGGGTACCATGCGGCTACAGGGGAGGTTTAAATTCTTCATGGGTATCATGCAGTTACAGGGGAGGTTTAAATCCTGCTTGGGTATCATGCAGCTACAGGGGTAGTTTATATCATGCTTGGCTATCATGCAGCTACAGGGGTGGTTTAAATCCTTCTGGGGTATCATGCAGCTACAGGGGAGGTTTTTATCATGCTTGGGTATCATGCAGCTACAGGGAAGGTTTAAATCATGGTGGGGTACCATGCAGATACAGGGGTGGTTTAAATCATGGTGGGTTACCATGCAGCTACAGGGGAGGTTAAAATCATGCTTGGGTATCATGCAGCTACAGGGGTGGTTTAAATCCTGTTTGGGTATCATGCAGCTCCAGGGGAGGTTTAAATCATGTTTGGGTATCATGCAGCTACAGGGGAGGTTTAAATCCTGCTGGGATACCATGCAGCTACAGGGGAGGTTTAAATCCTGCTTGGGTATCATTCAGCTACAGGGGAGGTTAAAATCCTGCTGGGGTACCATGCAGCTACAGGGGAGGTTAAAATCCTGCTTGGGTATCATGCAGCTACAGGGGAGGTTTAAATCCTGCTTGGGTATCATGCGGCTACAGGGGAGGTTTAAATTTCAATTTGGGTATCATGCAGCTACAGGGGTGGTTTAAATCGTGCTGGGGTATCATGCAGCTACATGGGTGGTTTAAATCGTGCTGGGGGACCATGCAGCTACAGGGGTAGTTTATATCATGCTTGGGTATCATGCAGCTACAGGGGTGGTTTAAATTTCAATTTGGGTATCATGCAGCTACAGGGGTGGTTTAAATCGTGCTTGGGTATCTTTCACCTACAGGGTAGGTATAAATCCTGCTTGGGTACCATGCGGTTACAGGGGAGGTTTAAATTCTTCTTGGGTACCATGCGGCTACAGGGGAGGTTTAAATTCTTCTTGGGTATCATGCGGCTACAAGGGTGGTTTAAATCGTGCTGGGGTATCATGCAGCTACAGGGGTGGTTTAAATCCTGCTGGGGTATCTTTCACCTACAGGGTAGGTATAAATCCTGCTTGGGTACCATGCGGCTACAGGGGAGGTTTAAATTTCAATTTGGGTATCATGCAGCTACAGGGGTGGTTTAAATCATGCTGGGGTATCATGCAGCTACAGGGGAGGTTAAAATCCTGCTTGGGTATCATGCAGCTACAGGGGAGGTTTAAATCCTGCTTGGGTATCATGCAGCTACAGGGGAGGTTTAAATCCTGCTGGGGTTCCAAACAGCTACAGGGGTTGTTTAAATTATGCTGGGGTATCATTCAGCTACAAGGGAGGTATAAATCCTGCTGGGGTTTCATTCAGCTTCAGGGAAGGAATGAATCCTGCTTGGGTTTTATGCGGCTACAGGGGAGGTTTAAATTTCAATTTGGGTATCATGCAGCTACAGGGGTGGTTTAAATCGTGCTGGGGTATCATGCAGCTACAGGGGTGGTTTAAATCGTGCTGGGGTACCATGCAGCTACAGGTGTGGTTTATATCATGCTTGGGTATCATGCAGCTACAGGGGTGGTTTAAATTTCAATTTTGGTATCATGCAGCTACAAGGGTGGTTTAAATCGTGCTGGGGTATCTTTCACCTACAGGGTAGGTATAAATTCTGCTTGGGTACCATGCGGCTACAGGGGAGGTTTAAATTCTTCTTGGGTATCATGCGGCTACAGGGGTGGTTTAAATCGTGCTGGGGTATCATGCAGCTACAGGGGTGGTTTAAATCCTGCTGGGGTATCTTTCACCTACAGGGTAGGTATAAATCCTGCTTGGGTACCATGCGGCTACAGGGGAGGTTTAAATTCTTCTTGGGTATCATGCAGTTACAGGGTAGGTTTAAATCATGCTTGGGTATCATGCAGCTACAGGGGTGGTTTATATCATGCTTGGCTATCATGCAGCTACAGGGGTGGTTTAAATCCTTCTGGGGTATCATGCAGCTACAGGGGAGGTTTTTATCATGCTTGGGTATCATGCAGCTACAGGGAAGGTTTAAATCATGGTGGGGTACCATGCAGATACAGGGGTGGTTTAAATCATGGTGGGGTACCATGCAGCTACAGGGGAGGTTAAAATCATGCTTGGGTATCATGCAGCTACAGGGGTGGTTTAAATCCTGTTTGGGTATCATGCAGCTCCAGGGGAGGTTTAAATCATATTTGGGTATCATGCAGCTACAGGGGAGGTTTAAATCCTGCTGGGATACCATGCAGCTACAGGGGAGGTTTAAATCCTGCTTGGGTATCATGCAGCTACAGGGGAGGTTAAAATCCTGCTTGGGTACCATGCAGTTACAGGGGTCGTTAAAATCATGCTTGGGTATCATGCAACTACAGGGGAGGTTTAAATCATGCTGGGGTACCATGCAGCTACAGGGGAGGTTAAAATCCTGCTTGGGTATCATGCAGCTACAGGGGAGGTTTAAATCCTGCTTGGGTATCATGCAGCTACAGGGGAGGTTTAAATCCTGCTGGGGTTCCAAACAGCTACAGGGGTTGTTTAAATCCTGCTGGGGTATCATTCAGCTACAAGGGAGGATTAAATCCTGCTTGGGTATCATTCAGCTACAGGGGAGGTTTAAATCCTGCTGGGGTACCAAGCAGATGGAGGGATCGTGTAAATCATGCAGGAGTACCAAGCAGATGGAGGGATGCTGTAGATCCTGCTGGGGTACCACATCACTTATAATATGTGTTTATGTGAGATGCAACAAATATTACGGTTATTAGGATCGTTGGTGATCACCAGAACACGTTTTCTTGATACAAACACTACCGGCGGATGAGGATTCCGTCGTTATATTCTTATTCTATGACAAACTGCTTTTGTAAGTAATGAATTCAGTGGATCTGTATACCGATCACGTTTACAGATATTGAATGTCTATTTGTGAAGTTTGTGTATGAATATCAAATACATCACATAATTATCATTAGACGAATCATTGCACGTGTCGTTGTGGGGAGCGTGACGGGGTACTCGGGTGTATAGCCAACGGAACGCAGCTATGTTTAGTGCCTTTACTGAAGATACACCACATGTAGTCCTGAAGGACATGTTTGCGAATTATCAATATACACTGAAAAATGCATTTTACTGAAATCTGCTTTGACCTGTTAAATCGAATATTGGTGATTGAAATATTGACATGAACTGATAAAAATGTCAACAATATATTCAATACGTTCTCGAAATAAGAAAGCTAAATGTGCCACACTGTACACAGTATAATCCCCATGTAGTCCATGTAAAGTTGGGTTTCACAGAGCTGGATAAATAGATTTTCATACACTAACTACTTAACCACACATGATGATACCCAAGCCATCAAAAACGCATAATCAGCAAATATTAAAATGTTCTGATAAGCAACGTCAATATATATCACCATCCATCAATTAAAGCATTTGTCAGTAGGCCAATAGGACTGTGACTATCTCGGTCACCCAGCCCCTAGTATAACAAGGTGGGCGGGACACGCCAACAGGCCCGGTCACGTTTATAAATCAAATAAACGAGTTTGGAATAAGATGATTTCATTACACTGGAATTTGGCATTAAAATCAGCTTCATTGTCACCAATGTGAGATGCGCACAATAATCTCGCAAACAATACCCTACTTAAATTCGAATTTCATACAAATTAACTTGGCGCAATCAAAATAAATATTTGAAGCAAACATTTCAAACCTCCACTGACAATTAAAAACTTATATAAAATAAAACTTAAAACATTGACTGGAAAAATAGATTTCACGTTATTTGTTCTTAAATAGTTTTATAAAGCAGAACAGCCGTTGACGGAGGGGTGGTTTCAAAGTACGACATCGGAACGAAAGGGTCATTTATATGCCAATGCTCCTAAGTATTGTCGCCCCGAGGTATATGCGTCTCAGTATAGGGGTGATATTAATTATGAGCATTGGTATATTTAAAAGGTGGACGCGAAACCAAGGTTCCGAAACTGGATCACAGTTGGAAAATCCCAGACAAGAGCCACACAGATATTCATGACAAACATACATAAATAAAGATGATGAAAATGATGAACTTTGCTTCTGAGGACAAATATATCAATAGTTTTAGTTTTGCGAAGACAGAAAAATCCAAGAACCTACCTTTTGAGCTCTCAGTTTCGAACAGACATAACATGCTCTAAATATTTCGATATATGCGGAACTTTATAATATCGTTAGGAAAGTCCAGAACTGTTCTGATTGGCTGGCAACGTCACTGTTCCTTGTCAAGGTGGAAATAACATGTGCCTGGCTTTTCCCCAGAGCTATGAATAGATCGGGATTACCAGATACCTATAAAATTGCCTGACGTAGCATCGGAAATACTTTTCCCGGAAGATTTAATCATTCCTGAGACGCAGGAGGAGCGGTGAAGGTAGGACAAGTTTGTCTCTGAAAATATTATTTCTAGCGGTTCGATACATGTATTTCAATGTTATCAAAAGTGCTGATTCAGGGAAACAGTAAACTCGCTATGTACACTGTGGCTATCGTTTTACCTCAATTTTAAAACATTTAAAAAATATTTGTAAAATATCTTAAATATTGTGAATATAGTGTGTCTACTATTTTTTCAGTTTTTCGTGTACAATATGCATACAACTTTATTGATGTGTGTATTATGACTTGTTAGATGTGGCATTACATTTTATATGAGGCTGAAAGTTATTGAAATAGTTTTATGTGTAGTTGGTATGTATTCCTGATCAAGAAACGCCCACATCAAACAATGGAGTTTGTGAACAAGGAATGATGAGTAATTAGTTTTGACTTCAATCTCCTGTGTGATAAATGTTATAACGACGATACCTGCACATACCAGATCGTAAGATATACGTTCAGGTGTCGATGCATAACTCTGTGTAACACGTATGACGTATAAGATTATATACGGATTGAAATATCTAGGGGATTTTTTGCCATCCCATTTTGACTTCTTGTAACCTTCTTGTAAATCTGTATATGGGGTTAAAGTGGTTCAAGACACAGGGTCACTCGCTGCAGGGGTTGTGTTTGTAAAATCTCAGCAGTAACCGTATTTCTTGAACAACTTCAATTACCTTCATCCCAACCCAAACCCCAGATGTAGCACAACCGTATAGAGGGTCTGATTCTTCTGAAGCTCAGTCACTCTACATATAGAGACCAGCCACCACACGAGCCACGCCTGTCTACAGACTGTATATCAACTGTAGTGTCGCCACCCGGTGCGCGACGAGGTCTATGCCTGCTATATATAGAGCTGGCAATAATACAGGGGCATAGTTCATCTTATCTGACAATTTGTATCAGCTATTGGTTCCATTGTACGTCCACCCTCTTCTGTACTTGTGTATACATGGCCCTGCTCTTTGTGTTGTCACACAGTCAATGTTTAGCTCAGGTCTCCAAGCTGTGCTGGGATACATCTGCCAGATCGTCTAGTCATCCTAGGCTGGGGCCGTCGCTATCTGAACACCCCTCAATGTCACCTGGGTCATGTGACGTCATCACCACCCGTCAGCTGGGTCACGAGGTCTGGTGCTCTACTCATGACCCTCCTGTCTGTTTACGATTGAAGGTCGTCGTCATGACGCCAGCTCACGGTGTGTGCTTTTCAATGGTTGCAGTGTTACTAACTGTGAGAATTGACTTCACAATAGAGTTCCGAGAAAATTAATGAAAGTGTTTTCTCCCTGGGTATTTTTACAAGGTTAGGAAATTTCCTGCATAAAATCGTGGTGTGTCGACTTGTACTTTCTCCTCTCCCTCACACAGCCGCATGTGCACGACACCTCGTGTTGAGGAAACACTTAACGCAACAACCTTTATGTGCTGTACACAACTAAAGTAACATTTCATACCTTCATACTGTTGTATATACTGTACACAACTAAAGTAACAGTTTATACCTTCATACTGATGTATGTACTGTACACAACTAAAGTAACATTTTATACCTTCATACTGCTGTATATACTTTACACAACTAAATAACAGTTTATACCTTCATACTGCTGTATATACTTTACACAACTAAATAACAGTTTATACCTTCATACTGCCGTATGTACTGTACACAACTAAAGTAACAGTTTATACCTTCATACTGCCGTATGTACTGTACACAACTAAAGTACCAGTTCATACCTTCATACTGCTGTATGTACTGTACGCAACTAAAGTACCAGTTCATACCTTCATACTGCTGTATGTACTGTACACAACTAAACTAACATTTCATACCTTCATACTGCTGTATGTACTGTACACAACTAAAGTAACAGTTCATACCTTCATACTGCTGTATGTACTGTGCACAACTAAAGTAACAGTTCATACCTTCATACTGCTGTATGTAGTGTACACAACTAAAGGAACAGTTCATACCTTCATACTGCTGTATGTACTGTGCACAACTAAAGTAACAGTTCATACCTTCATACTGCTGTATGTAGTGTACACAACTAAAGTAACAGTTTATACCTTCATATTGCTGTATGTACTGTACACAACTAAAGTAACAGTTTATACCTTCATACTGCTGTATGTCCTGTACACAACTAAAGTAACAGTTCATACCTTCATCCTGCTGTATGTATTGTACACAACTAAAGGAACAGTTCATACCTTCATACTGCTGTATGTACTGTGCACAACTAAAGTAACAGTTCATACCTTCATACTGCTGTATGTACTGTGCACAACTAAAGTAACAGTTCATACCTTCATACTGCTGTATGTAGTGTACACAACTAAAGTAACAGTTCATTCCTTCATACTGCTGTATGTACTGTACACAACTAAACTAACATTTCATACCTTCATCCTGCTGTATGTACTGTACACAACTAAAGTAACAGTTTATACCTTCATACTGATGTATGTACTGTACACAACTAAAGTAACAGTTTATACCTTCATACTGCTGTATGTACTGTACGCAACTAAAGTAACAGTTTATACCTCCATACTGCTGTATGTACTGTACGCAACTAAAGTAACAGTTCATACCTTCATACTGCTGTATGTACTGTACGCAACTAAAGTAACAGTTCATACCTTCATACTGCTGTATGTACTGTACACAACTAAAGTAACAGTTTATACCTTCATACTGCTGTATGTATTGTACACAACTAAAGTACCAGTTCATACCTTCATACTGCCGTATGTACTGTACACAACTAAAGTAACAGTTTATACCTTCATACTGATGTATGTACTGTACACAACTAAAGTAACAGTTTATACCTTCATACTGCTGTATGTACTGTACGCAACTAAAGTAACAGTTCATACCTTCATACTGCTGTATGTACTGTACACAACTAAAGTAACAGTTTATACCTTCATACTGATGTATGTACTGTACACAACTAAAGTAACAGTTCATACCTTCATACTGCTGTATGTCCTGTACACAACTAAAGTAACAGTTCATACCTTCATACTGCTGTATGTACTGTACACAACTAAACTAACATTTCATACCTTCATACTGCTGTATGTCCTGTACACAACTAAAGTAACAGTTCATACCTTCATACTGCTGTATGTATTGTACACAACTAAAGTAACAGTTCATACCTTCATACTGCTGTATGTACTGTACACAACTAAAGTACCAGTTCATACCTTCATACTGCTGTATGTACTGTACACAACTAAAGTACCAGTTCATACCTTCATACTGCTGTATGTCCTGTACACAACTAAAGTAACAGTTCATACCTTCATACTGCTGTATGTACTGTACGCAACTAAAGTACCAGTTCATACCTTCATACTGCTGTATGTACTGTACACAACTAAAGTAAAAGTTCATACCTTCATACTGCTGTATGTATTGTACACAACTAAAGTAACATTTCATACCTTCATACTGCTGTATGTACTGTACACAACTAAAGTAACAGTTCATACCTTCATACTGCTGTATGTCCTGTACACAACTAAAGTAACAGTTTATACCTTCATACTGCTGTATGTATTGTACACAACTAAACTAACATTTCATACCTTCATACTGCTGTATGTACTGTACACAACTAAAGTAACAGTTCATACCTTCATACTGCTGTATGTACTGTACACAACTAAAGTAACAGTTCATACCTTCATACTGCTGTAAGTAGTGTACACAACTAAAGTACCAGTTCATACCTTCATACTGCTGTATGTACTGTACACAACTAAAGTAACAGTTCATACCTTCATACTGCTGTATGTCCTGTACACAACTAAAGTAACAGTTTATACCTTCATACTGCTGTATGTATTGTACACAACAAAAGTAACAGTTCATACCTTCATACTGCTGTATGTATTGTACACAACTAATGTAAAAGTTCATACCTTCATACTGCTTTATGTACTGTACACAACTAAAGTAACAGTTTATACCTTCATACTGCTGTATGTACCTTGCTCAATGGATAATGGAGACTGATAATTCTCGCCTGTTGTATGACATGTATTCACAAAATGTTCACTACTATATTACCTTGCTCAATGGATAATAGAGACTTGAAAATCTCTGCGTTGTATGACATGTATTCACATAATGTTCACCACTACATTACCTTGCTCAATGGATAATAGAGACTGATAATTCCCTGGCATTGTATGACATGTATTCAAATAATGTTCACCACTACATTACCTTGCCAATTGGATAATAGAGACTGATAATTCTCTGGCGTTCTATGACATGTATTCAAATAATGTTCACCACTACATTACCTTGCCAATTGGATAATAGAGACTGATAATTCCCTGGCATTGTATGACATGTATTCAAATAATGTTCACCACTACATTACCTTGCCCAATGGATGATAGAGACTGGTAATTCTCTGGCGTTGTATGAGATCTATTCACATAATGTTCACCACTACATTACCTTGCCCACTGGATAAAAGAGACTGATAATTCTCTGTAGTTGACGTTTTATATACTATGTTGAACATTAATACACCAACATTGGTGTCTTCTTGATATACAAGAAGATAATTAAATAGTGCTATCAGTGTAATATTTCGGTGTATAGAAGATATGTCGCGCAGCTTGTTGTGTCAGTCATCACATCGATTGACCTGGAAACCTTGATTCATCTGTGTCGAGATAAGATAAATGCTACTTATCAAGTCAGGCCAAGTAGTAATGTTTTGTCTCATTGGTTGAGGTCTGAAACAATAACAATCAAGTTTTTCAGAGGTGTCCTTCAGTAAAAAAAACTGATTGTAATTATTCAGATAAAAATAATATGTATTCCATAAATACACAATATATTCACACGTTCGCACACGCACGAACGCACACGTACACACACGCACACACACACACGCGCGCGCGCACGCGCGCACACACACACACACGCATCTACATAACAATAAACGAAGTACACTTTTCTTAGGTTTTATTAATAAACAATATTTACAACAAAAACATTAGAGATGTATAGCCGACAGCTTCCTTCACTATCTCCCCAGACAAGCACACAGCACTACACTATACCAACAGGGAGAGACAACACACCATGACAATATTGTATTTGTCCATACTTGAGAGGAGAAATAGTCGGTATTTTCATTTACATATTTACATAAAACTGTATATTGTTGCCAAGTGCCTTGTATGAACTCGGGACGACGATCCCTTTTAAAGTCTGACTCACAATTCACTATTTCAGAACTCCCGCCCAAGGCAGTATGATATATGCACCTACTCTGATATATGTATTAACAATGACTGTATGACATATCCACCTACTCTGATATATGTATTAACAATGACTGTATGACATATCCACCTACTCTGATATATGTATTAACAATGACTGTATGACATATCCACCTACTCTGATATATGTATTAACAATGACTGTATGATATATCCACCTACTCTGATATATGTATTAACAATGACTGTATGACATATCCACCTACTCTGATATATGTATTAACAATGACTGTATGACATATCCACCTACTCTGATATATGTATTAACAATGACTGTATGACATATCCACCTACTCTGATATATGTATTAACAATGACTGTATGACATATCCACCTACTCTGATATATGTATTAACAATGACTGTATGATATATCCACCTACTCTGATATATGTATTAACAATGACTGTATGACATATCCACCTACTCTGATATATGTATTAACAATGACTGTATGACATATCCACCTACTCTGATATATGTATTAACAATGACTGTATGACATATCCACCTACTCTGATATAGGTATTAACAATGACTGTATGACATATCCACCTACTCTGATATATGTATTAACAATGACTGTATGACATATCAACCTACTCTGATTTATGTATTAACAATGACTGTATGACAGTTCTATGTAAATACTGACACGTCAATAATCATTAGGTCAGGCATGACTATCTACAAGTATGCATATCAATATAATTCTTAGAGTCAGTTCACAGTGAACATCGTTGGAATAGTAAGTGTTCAATGCATTATGTAAGTGAGAAGTTAGTTATATATTTTACCGACAGCAGTACTGGTTAATCCCTGGCGTTGACGTTTCATGGTTAATTAATTATTAGAAAATCATGTCAATGTGATTTTACATACAAGATGGATGTGAAGCTTGACGTGGAGAATGTCGGGTATATCACTCGTTCTACCTCTACTTGTGGGTATCTTAGGGACGGGTGTACCACATTGAGTGACATAGTGCACATTGTGACTTTAATGAAGACAGCACAAAGTGTATGTTCTCCTTTAAGGTACAACTAGAACGACATGATGGAGAAGAACTGTTGCATAACTCGTTTTATGAGTTGCTATGCAACATGCACGAGCCCTTATCAGCCTCTGTTGCTGCAGGGATGGGTGAGGTAATTACATCATTTAGAGTATATGTGCAATATAGATGCCTGAAACAGGAATGAGTGTCAGTTAATCCACTGCTCGTCTACTGTGTGGAGGGATTGAATGTCAGGAGGGAGGAACAAGGAACACCTCAAACACTATGAGCGGAATGTACACAATGATACGAAGTCATGTTTAATGTATATACAGAGATTCTGAAATGTGACAACTATATACACGAATGATCGCTTAATTGTGATATTTACAATGCAGATGGAATGAAGGACTATCCTCTTAGGGGGGACGTAGCAGTCTGTCCATGTCACCCATTAACCGTTACTTGTTAAATAACGAGGAATGAACACCTCACTACACCATGGTCAGTACAGCTGATGATGATGATGATGATGATGATGATGATTAAGATGACGCTCAAATGATTCTACAGTTCGATGCACACAGCGGGGTTCTGGCTAAGATCGGGATTTCTTCTTCTTTGACCCCGGAAGTAGTTGCACCAGACCAAAGAATGTAGAGTCGGCTGAGAGGTCAAGGACGGTGTTATCATAAAGGAGATCCACCGATATCTTGTCCCCCTTTTCCAGATATGTCACACCTGGAATATTTACAAAAAATATCAAGTTCATTATTTAATTATTATTTGAAATGTTTTGTAAAAGAGTCGGGATAAACAAAATGGCTGCATATCTTCGTATATAGTTTATGGATTCTGCATGATTAATATCTCAAGCGACACGAATACTAACAAAAAATATATCCCAATGTCTTCCCAAGTCATTTTCAATGATATCATGCTGTGAGATAAGTGTACAGATATGTGTGTAATATCCTGTGGAGGGAGGCCTTTTTGTGCTTGGACTTTGATCAGGATATTTACGGTAACACTGCGTTAAAACACAGCATTGTTTTTCTAAGAAAGGGGGAGCCGATACACTTTTCTGCAAACAGAACATGACATGATTTCTTGTAAACCCAGTGGCAAAATGGTACTGTCCAGTACTTTCTGGAAAATAGATATTATTCTGGAAAATTCAAAACTCCCAAAAGCAAATTGTAGCTCGTTGACGGTGTTACCTGAATTGCTGCAGGTCCGGTACTTGGAGTTGTAGGTCTTCCCTGCTGTCATGTTGATATAGTCGACGCCCTCCATACACTTGAACAGACGCTGGTTGTTCTTCATAATAGCTTGACTCTGTTTCAGCTTACTGTCGTAAAACAGAATCTGGAAACAAACAAAATATTTTAATGTCTTTTTATTTTTTAAGTTGATTAATAAACGGCATTGTGTCATCGCAAATACACACATGTAAAACTGTAAATATTGTATAACACTTAGTCTAAGTGGTTGTGCCATCTTTAAGTTAAGTAGAGACTGCGGGTTAGAAGGCAAGTAACATATATCCGTCAGTACGATCCGCTGGTTTGAATTTAGATGGACATACATTATATTACATTGAGGAAAAATAGGTTTTGGAATAGGTATGTTGTAGTTGATCACAATAATAAATAAAAGCAACAACTCTCTTTACATATTCATAATCTCTTTCAAAAGCAGAGTCCTTTCTACGATTTCGACCATATCACGAGCATGTGTTTGTGAATCACTATCAAATAGTGATGACACCAGTGTAGGCAAAGCTGTGAGCGTATCCTGCAACACGGGTTGCACCCGACACAAACACATGCAACCATAAACACCAGATACTGCCAGTATGTAATTTACTGACAAAATATATTAATAAATATTATTGTTACGTCGATCTAAGATGCTTTTCGCTTCACGGTTCGCGAGTTCAAAACCACGTTTTTCATTACTTGTGCGTGTGGTTACAGCAAGAGTGTTAGTGATGCGGTAACTGCCTGGTGTTACTGTAGTCAGTCACACGGTGTCAGTTATGTTACTGGGTGTTACTGCGGCTTTATATCATTCAACACCTGGCTGGGATCATCATCGAGTGAAGTAGGTATAACCTACCACTCATATCACATGCATCTTCGCTCAACACCTAGATGTCACTGTTTGAAAACGTTCAGCAAACTCGCAGTGTTCATTTGAGAATATGTCGTTCAACTTGATAACTTGATACAAAACGGCTTTGAATGGTGCTTATTAATGTAAATACGAATGTTGATCCTTGGTATGAACACAGTCGCGTGCCCCAATCTACAAATTATAAGTTTTGTTCAGTTGTTTTCCAAATGATTCATGCCTATGTTATACCTACGATGTTAATGGACATTTTGAAGTTAGCTTAACACACTGACACTCCATACTCCACACTCCGTCTCACGCCTGTAACTCTCTCACGTGACACTCACACTAGCACTCACACTGCTATATAACAGGTACAGGCCGCTCTCCGTGATGGTGAACTTCCCATTCTCGTCCTGCGTGGCGGGCATGTGGATATGGCGGTTCTTCTCTACCCAGTCGGCAGGATGGAAGAACTTCATACTCCCAGCTGAACATGGAGAAAAAAGCATGATATAATAGAACGGAAATGAAAATGAAAATTATTTTTAAATGGAAAAAAACGTAAATTATTCCAGTTTAATTCGGAGACAAAAAGCTACATGAGTCAACACATTGATGGAAAACAAAACTTATTCTTGCACGGTGACATTGTTATGAATGTTTACGAAGTAAACATTAAGTCTCATCTCATCCCATCTAACCTTCGGGGATTTATGCATGGAAATACAATGTATATACAAATTTCGTTTCGTGTAGTGGAAAGATATATCAAACGTCAAACATTGGAAGTTATATCGGTGCAACTTTTCTGCAAATTAATGTGCAAATAGAAACATCTGTAAGTATACCCACATAAGTATAACAACCCGTATCACCATGACATTCCAATGTTTACAAATATTTGCTAGCATTGTCGAGAACAGGATAAAACGATAAAAAGCATAGGCCATTGTTGGGTTCATTAACACAACCTAAATGAACACATGACTTTTACTTTTAAATGATGGAGAAGTTAAGAAGAAATTACATTTCATTTCAAGAGTTCGGTTTCTGCAGGCCCGACCGCCCCATTTCGCCACATTAATGCACATTGTATCTGCAACGAAAGGAAATGACTCTACTTCAGACTTATTGTTCACTAATTTGTTCAATTTTTATCTAAAAACACACAAATCAATGAATCGCTAAGTGATCCTTCAACACTGTTGTGCGATGCGAGTCAGCGTTCTTCATGACTCATGTATTTATAAAGAAGAGGTTTGCGGGTGGAAATAGGACGGTCGACGCTACAAAAAGTATTTACATTCGTGTGATAGTCATTTCTAGAATATCACAAATGATGTGTAAATTGTACAAAGGTAACACTCAAGTTGGACAGACTGATCGTGATAAATAAACTTGAAGCAACAACACTGTCTGTTGTAAGTCACATCATGTCATGAATATTAAAGAATAAAAAAAAAAAAATTTAAAAAAAATAAAAAAATAAAAATATTAAAGAATGTCAAGTTGAATGGAGGTTATATTTTATGAGAACAGACAGATATTGGAGAACTCAGTGTTAATTGCAGACTTAAAAATTCAATAGAGTTTATCAAATTGGAATAATGAACCAGGATGCAAGACGTTAAAAAACATTAAAGTACAATGGTAATATATAGTCACACTGACCAGTTCCAAATTCCTCTTCCTTTCTGTCTGTCCAGAACTTGGGCGTGTAGTGGGCGGCTCTGATGGACGCCTTAGACCTTGACCTTGACTTGGACTTGGACTTGGACTGTAAAATGACATTCAGTTACCAGTACGTCTTACTGTAGTACTTATGGAGATAGAGCACCTGACACCTTAAGTACTGCTAACACGACACATTAATATATCTTCAACTTTTAATTTAAGAAGCTTCAAATTTAATAATGAAAGAAAAACATAATTATCAGCGTACTCTGGATATGTTATTATTATCAATAAAAATGTTGATAATAATTGATGACATATATTTCAGTACAGTAGCAACAGTACCATATTATATAATATAATGATGATGTAATTAATATCGTTTTTACTACTACTTTGTCCTCAGAAAGGTGTTAGCAAATTATGAAGGACTCACTTTTCCCCGCTTTTTAGCTGACAAGAAAAGAAAAAAAAAACATTAACAGTTATCAATAAAATAAACATTACTGATCAAATAATATAACAAAAAGGCAAATATTGGTTTTTACATTTTGATTAAAATAATGATTATTTTAATAACATTTAAGTTGTCAAACCATCGATGAGAAATTATACTCGTAATATAGATATAAATCAGAAGATTATATGTACGTTAAAAATGTCACGCGCCAATTCTGTCAATACACATCTGAATACAGTGGACTGATCTGAACAGTCGACTGACTCGGTCATTTAACATTGGGTGTATGTCATATGTGTTGTGTTGGTGAGCAGAGCTAAAATGGCGAGACGCTCTCTGTCAAACATAGTCTCGGTGACAATTAAACACTTACGTTTTCTGGACTTGCGTCGAGGAGCGGCCGTAGTATCTGCCGCACGTGCAAAACGATGTAGTAGTGGCAAGCCGCCCGCGTCGACGTCATTGGCGTCTGCCTCAACCACGTCGTTGACCTGAAATGGTCATAGACATAGCTTCGGTTTAAGTTTGCATGAAGGCTTTAGGCGTGGTCTGTCCACTTTTTCTTGAAGCCACCATCTGGGGACTTTGTACATCAATATGTCTGACTGAAGAGTGTATATCACAGAATACACGACTCAAAGACAGACAGACAGACAGACAAACAGGCATTCATACATGCGTATGCATGTTTGTATGTATGCCTTTGTGTGTAAATGTGCTTGTGTATGTTTATGTGTGAGTACGTGTGTGTGTGTGTGTGCATGTGTACATGTTTATGTGTGCATTTGTGTTTGCCTGTGTGTGTGTGTGTGTGTGTGTGTGTGTGTGTGTGTGTGTGTGTGTGTGTGTGTGTGTGTGTGTGTGTGTGTGTGTGTGTGTGTGTGTGTGTGTGTGTGTGTGTATGTGTGCCTGTATGTGGGGGGGTGTGCCTGATGTATGTGCGTGTGTGTATATATGTTTATGTGTGTGTATGTGTGTGAAGTGTGTGTATACTTATTAGTGAGCAGTCATGGTAGGAATCAATACACATTTTTCCTAACTTATCTCATTGTTTGTGAGGTCACCTGCAGCGGTAAAGCTCGCTACATTGTGAGGTATACCACACATAGGCCAATACCGACAGCCTGTGTATTTCACATTTGACATCAGTGATCGAAATAGATTTTAGTAATTATTGATTTAGCATTATTTGAGTATTTGACCTTTCAAATGGTGTATGACATGTAGTCACAAAGATATTTTTCAAACTGATAATTTCCTGATAAATGTAGGTTTCATCTAAAACCACCGAGTCGCGCGGAACTCGGTGTGATAGCAGTGGAAGCTTCTGGTTGACTGGTTGTGTTTTGTAATTGATATTGCAAAACTATGCTTCAGCTAAAATGTTTGGGGCAACATTTTTTTCCACTGGGCCTACAGCTTTTGAAATGTGCTGGCCCTTAAGGCTCTCGTGTGACTCTGCTGAGTTTCAGACACTGTTGGACACACATTGCAAACCAGCGTGAGCTACATGCAGCCCTACATATTTATGACAACCCTCAGTAATGTGTGTCTACAGTTTGAGTACAGTCTGCGTACAGTTTGTGTACAGTTTGTGTACATGTTCATCAACAGTTGACACCGTACTCCGCTACCAGAGAGCTGCTCTATGCGTGCTCCATCACACCAGGAAGTGCATTGGCTTAGCGAGACTTAAGATTTAAGTAAGGCTTCGGCTGAACTCGCAAAAAGACCCGGTGAAACTAATTCGTGGAAATACGACCGCAGGGGGACATTATACTCGCCTGAGTTGCCTCCCCTTTGTTGATAAACACAAGATAAGCAGAGACAATAAACAGACAGAACATATTACGAAATGTTTGAGAAATATAACCTACCTGCTGAAAGTGATTTGTCAGTATCTCTTGTGGACTCAAGTCATCCTCCTCCTCCTGGTCAACTTTGAGTAGATGTTTTAATGACTGTAATTCTTGTAACAATATTTTATCCTCTGCACTTAAGCCGCAGGTGTTAATCTCTCTAAAGTTTGCACGTGCAGCAACGAGAAGTCCAAGAACAGCAATAAGAAGAGTCAATGGTAGCAGAAAGTTCTGCAACCTGGCGTGCGCACACCTGCACCGACACTGACCGATACTGGACTTACAGACAGGCTGACGTCCACCCCCAGTCAGAGAAGACGCAGTCCGGCTAATGGAAGAAGTCTCTGTAGAACTGGGAGACATTTTGACAGTTGCACCAGTATTTGAGCCCACTGGAACCCCCATTGTCAATCAGACATCGAGACCAGCGCTGCTTCGGGAACGGCTGTGTATGACAGTAATATTCCAACTTGTTTGTATATACAGCTGTGTACAGCCTTCCGGGAAACGACCGTCTTCCGTGGATCGTCGGCCCCCAAATATGGAAAAGGGGCGGAGTCACGGAGGTTAATGTAATGCAATCTCATGCAAGTGTAACTCCATATGGGTTACACCTATCAGCTGACAAATCGATCGGAGGTCACAACATCAATGTCAGAAAATGTAAGGTGCATATATACATTCTTGCATCGTGGGTCATCGCGACCTTCTGATGAATAGTAAACATTTTTATATCAATTAATGACAGTAATTAAGACCCTTTACTGTCATCCACATGGATAACAGTTGTTGCGTATGTATTTTAGAGATTTGCAATCTACTATCTTTAATCTCGAAATCGGTTCTGTCGAATCGAGGATTTCCGAATATCATACCTGAGCTCACGATGTATCTTCTTGCCCCTTTTGTGTCGATATAACGGATAACACGAACCTATTTTATCTCTCTCATTCTGGGTTATGGAGATGTACGTGGGTAAACAGTTACTGGAACCGCACATACTTTCCTGTCTCGATTACAGCGGGGTGGTGGCCTAGTGGTTCAAGTGTCCGCTCGTCACGCCGAAGTCCTGGGTTCGATTCGTCACATTTGTTAAATTTATGGAGCCATGCCGACCTATACCGTGCAATGTCCAAGGAGCCATGCCGACCTATACCGTGCAATGTCCCAGGAGCCATGCCGACCTATACCGTGCAATGTCCCAGGAGCCATGCCGACCTATACCGTGCAATGTCCCAGGAGCCATGCCGACCTATACCGTGCAATGTCCAAGGAGCCATGCCGACCTATACCGTGCAATGTCCCAGGAGTCATGCCGACCTATACCGTGCAATGTCCCAGATTCCAAGCCAGCTAAATGTTATTCAGACCATCTATAGGGCATCTGTTAATCTTCGCCATACTTATGGTATTGACTCAGAGGTTAATCCATGGTACGACCCAGAATATATAGAGAGCTTAATGAAAACATCTTCCCGAGGCAAGGGAGTTAATTGACTAATAAAGTCCAGTTTCCACCCTTGCCGAACTAAGCTGCAATTACGGAGTTATATTTTGACTGGACTAACGGGTCTATGTAGAGTCCAATCAAAATCGCTCAACGAACTTGACATCCGGGTCGTAAACAACATGAATTTCAACGTACAGAGTTTGGTCGACTACGGGATTTGCAAAAGTCATGTACCGTCAACTGGACGTCGTCATATATTTTCCAAATCTTTTCATGTTTTTAATCAAGGTGCTCACGTGATTTGAAGCACTTCACAAAGTAAGAGCCGTGTATATCTTGATTATTGATCTTCTTGGCTGGGCGCCGCAATTTTGTTTGAAGCAAATGCAAGTGATATGAGAGGTGGATACTTGTTAATAAGAGAGACATAGTTATAGCCACTGGTGGCGCTACAATCGAGCCCTGAAATTCCAGCCTAGTTTGGCAAGGGTGGAAACTGGACTTTTATAGTCAGTTAACTCCCTTGTCTCGGGAAGATGTAATGAAAATGATAATAATAAAATTCTTTAAAATAGGCCCGTATACAGCCCCAGATCTATCCAGGCCACAAACTTGATCTTGTTTTTGATAAATCCAATGAAATCATTTATTGAATTTTGTGTCCCTTTTGACACTATTGTGATTGAAAAGATTCAGGGCAAATATGCAGACCTTGCTTTCGAAATTTCACGCTTGCATCCCAAGTACCAAGATGGTACCCGGGTTTGCTGGCAGGAATACAGCCCTTCTGACAATCTGGGTAGTGCAGTCTTGGGGAGTCTTCACATTTTTTCCAAGGTTCTTGGTGGGTTCGACTAGAAGAAGTCCCATTCACTCTCTGGCTGCGTTAAGAGGGGACAAGGTCCCTGAGCTGATGATGAGCCTAACCACCCAAACGCTTGTTGTTGCATTTATTTATTTTTATCTGTAAATAATAATGATAATAATAATAGGGTTGCTTGTACCGCGCTGAACTCCATATAACGTATGCCCAAAGCACAACGTGCACAGCGTTTACTCACAACACCTGAAGAGGTAGGTTTTTAAGAGACACTTGAACTGAAATATTGACGTAGCAGACTTCAGAACCATTGGCTGGAAATTCAACAAGTCGGCGGAGACTTGGTATGATGTACAAGTTCCGAATGTTTTAAGTTTTGAAAAGGAACACAGTTTAGATTGAGGACTTGGTCTGACGGGACGTGCAGGGCGATATACTCGTTGACAAGGTCACACACGTAGACAGGGACTCCTCCGCCAATACACTGATACGTCGGGGATAGCATTTGGACGTTAATTCTCTGTCTCATGGGTATTCGAGATGTTTTAACATGACCTTTAGATGACCAGCAGATAATCCGTGCAACATTATTCAGGATATTTTGTAGTCGAATTATTTGTTCTGATCCTCCAGCTGATGCTGTACTCAGCCTGGATAGAGTGATCTCATGATGTTGCAGTACTCAGCCTGGACAGAGTGATCTCATGGTGTTGCAATACTCAGCCTAGACAGAGTGATCTCATGGTGTTGCAGTGCTCAGCCTGGACAGAGTGATCTCATGGTGTTGCAGTGCTCAGCCTGGACAGAGTGATCTCATGGTTTTGCAGTGCTCAGCCTGGACAGAGTGATCTCATGGTGTTGCAGTGCTCAGCCTGGATAGAGTGATCTCATGGTGTTGCAGTACTCAGCCTGGACAGAGTGATCTCATGGTGTTGCAGTACTCAGCCTGGATAGAGTGATCTCATGGTGTTGCAGTACTCAGCCTCGACAGAGTGATCTCATGGTGTTGCAGTACTCAGCCTGGATAGAGGGATCTCATAGTGTTGCAGTACTCAGCCTGGGTAGAGTGATCTCATGGTGTTGCAGTACTCAGCCTGGATAGAGTGATCTCATGGTGTTGCAGTGCTCAGCCTGGACAGAGTGATCTCATGGTGTTGCAGTACTCAGCCTGGATAGAGTGATCTCATGGTGTTGCAGTACTCAGCCTGGATAGAGTGATCTCATGGTGTTGCAGTACTCAGCCTGGATAGAGTGATCTCATGGTGTTGCAGTACTCAGCCTGGACAGAGTGATCTCATGGTGTTGCAGTACTCAGCCTGGATAGAGTGATCTCATGGTGTCGCAGTACTCAGCCTGGATAGAGTGATCTCATGGTGTTGCAGTACTCAGCCTCGACAGAGTGATCTCATGGTGTTGCAATACTCAGCCTGGACAGAGTGATCTCATGGTGTTGCAGTACTCAGCCTGGATAGAGTGATCTCATGGTGTCGCAGTAATCAGCCTGGATAGAGTGATCTCATGGTGTTGCAGTACTCAGCCTGGATAGAGTGATCTCATGGTGTCGCAGTACTCAGCCTGGATAGAGTGATCTCATGGTGTTGCAGTACTCAACCTGGACAGAGTGATCTCATGGTGTTGCAGTACTCAGCCTGGACAGAGTGATCTCATGGTGTTGCAGTACTCAGCCTGGATAGAGTGATCTCATGGTGTTGCAGTACTCAGCCTGGATAGAGTGATCTCATGATGTTGCAGTACTCAGCCTGGACAGAGTGATCTCATGGTGTTGCAGTACTCAGCCTGGACAGAGTGATCTCATGGTGTTGCAGTACTCAGCCTGGATAGAGTGATCTCATGATGTTGCAGTACTCAGCCTGGACAGAGTGATCTCATGGTGTTGCAATACTCAGCCTAGACAGAGTGATCTCATGGTGTTGCAGTGCTCAGCCTGGACAGAGTGATCTCATGGTGTTGCAGTGCTCAGCCTGGACAGAGTGATCTCATGGTTTTGCAGTGCTCAGCCTGGACAGAGTGATCTCATGGTGTTGCAGTGCTCAGCCTGGATAGAGTGATCTCATGGTGTTGCAGTACTCAGCCTGGACAGAGTGATCTCATGGTGTTGCAGTACTCAGCCTGGATAGAGTGATCTCATGGTGTTGCAGTACTCAGCCTCGACAGAGTGATCTCATGGTGTTGCAGTACTCAGCCTGGATAGAGGGATCTCATAGTGTTGCAGTACTCAGCCTGGGTAGAGTGATCTCATGGTGTTGCAGTACTCAGCCTGGATAGAGTGATCTCATGGTGTTGCAGTGCTCAGCCTGGACAGAGTGATCTCATGGTGTTGCAGTACTCAGCCTGGATAGAGTGATCTCATGGTGTTGCAGTACTCAGCCTGGATAGAGTGATCTCATGGTGTTGCAGTACTCAGCCTGGATAGAGTGATCTCATGGTGTTGCAGTACTCAGCCTGGACAGAGTGATCTCATGGTGTTGCAGTACTCAGCCTGGATAGAGTGATCTCATGGTGTCGCAGTACTCAGCCTGGATAGAGTGATCTCATGGTGTTGCAGTACTCAGCCTCGACAGAGTGATCTCATGGTGTTGCAATACTCAGCCTGGACAGAGTGATCTCATGGTGTTGCAGTACTCAGCCTGGATAGAGTGATCTCATGGTGTCGCAGTAATCAGCCTGGATAGAGTGATCTCATGGTGTTGCAGTACTCAGCCTGGATAGAGTGATCTCATGGTGTCGCAGTACTCAGCCTGGATAGAGTGATCTCATGGTGTTGCAGTACTCAACCTGGACAGAGTGATCTCATGGTGTTGCAGTACTCAGCCTGGACAGAGTGATCTCATGGTGTTGCAGTACTCAGCCTGGATAGAGTGATCTCATGGTGTTGCAGTACTCAGCCTGGATAGAGTGATCTCATGATGTTGCAGTACTCAGCCTGGACAGAGTGATCTCATGGTGTTGCAGTACTCAGCCTGGACAGAGTGATCTCATGGTGTTGCAGTACTCAGCCTGGATAGAGTGATCTCATGGTGTTGCAGTACTCAGCCTGGATAGAGTGATCTCATGATGTTGCAGTACTCAGCCTGGATAGAGTGATCTCATGGTGTTGCAGTACTCAGCCTGGATAGAGTGATCTCATGGTGTTGCAGTACTCAGCCTCGACAGAGTGATCTCATGGTGTTGCAGTACTCAGCCTGGATAGAGTGATCTCATGGTGTTGCAGTACTCAGCCTGGATAGAGTGATCTCATGGTGTTGCAGTACTCAGCCTGGATAGAGTGATCTCATGGTGTTGCTGGGGGTGATTCACCGAGAAGGTTCCGAATAGTGCCATTGCTTCTTATATGAAAATAGCTTCCTGGCAACATCATTGGTCTGTTTTTTTAATATCGTGAGACGCATTTTATCGAAGTGCATTGCCAACTTGGCAACAATGTACGTGGCTCTGTTGACGCCGTGTGGAGGTTCAATAGTCACAGCCTGAACACTGTTGAATCTTTCTAAATGTGGCAACATGGGTTTCACCAGATGTGTAAACGTCCACGTCATTCGTCAGTCGTGGTTTTCTATACACACTCCGTGATGTATCTGACACACTAACACACCGTGATACCTGAAATACTGACACACCGTGATACCTGAAATACTGACACACCGTGATACCTGAAATACTGACACACCGTGATACCTGAAATACTGACACACCGTGATACCTGAAATACTGACACACCGTGATACCTGAAATACTGACACACCGTGATACCTGAAATACTGACACACCGTGATACCTGAAATACTGACACACCGTGATACCTGAAATACTGACACGATGTGATACCTGAAATACTGACACACCGTGATACCTGAAATACTGACACGATGTGATACCTGAAATACTGACACACCGTGATACCTGAAATACTGACACGATGTGATACCTGAAATACTGACACACCGTGATACCTGAAATACTGACACACCGTGATACCTGAAATACTGACACACCGTGATACCTGAAATACTGACACACCGTGATACCTGAAATACTGACACACCGTGATACCTGAAATACTGACACGATGTGATACCTGAAATACTGACACACCGTGATACCTGAAATACTGACACGATGTGATACCTGAAATACTGACACACCGTGATACCTGAAATACTGACACGATGTGATACCTGAAATACTGACACACCGTGATACCTGAAATACTGACACGATGTGATACCTGAAATACTAACACACCGTGATACCTGAAATACTGACACACCGTGATACCTGAAATACTGACACACCGTGATACCTGAAATACTAACACACCGTGATACCTGAAATACTGACACGATGTGATACCTGAAATACTGACACACCGTGATGCCTGAAATACTGACACGATGTGATACCTGAAATACTGACACACCGTGATACCTGAAATACTGACACGATGTGATACCTGAAATACTGACACACCGTGATACCTGAAATACTGACACGATGTGATACCTGAAATACTGACACACCGTGATACCTGAAATACTGACACGATGTGATACCTGAAATACTAACACACCGTGATACCTGAAATACTGACACACCGTGATACCTGAAATACTGACACACCGTGATACCTGAAATACTGACACACCGTGATACCTGAAATACTAACACACCGTGATACCTGAAATACTGACACGATGTGATACCTGAAATACTGACACACCGTGATGCCTGAAATACTGACACGATGTGATACCTGAAATACTGACACACCGTGATACCTGAAATACTGACACGATGTGATACCTGAAATACTGACACACCGTGATACCTGAAATACTGACACACCGTGATACCTGAAATACTGACACACCGTGATACCTGAAATACTGACACACCGTGATACCTGAAATACTGACACACCGTGATACCTGAAATACTGACACGATGTGATATAACTGCAATACTGACACACCGTGATACCTGAAATACTGACACGATGTGATATAACTGCAATACTGACACACCGTGATACCTGAAATACTGACACGATGTGATATAACTGCAATACTGACACACCGTGATACCTGAAATACTGACACACCGTGATATAACTGCAATACTGACACACCGTGATACCTGAAATACTGACACGATGTGATATAACTGCAATACTGACACACCGTGATACCTGAAATACTGACACGATGTGATATAACTGCAATACTGACACACCGTGATACCTGAAATACTGACACGATGTGATATAACTGCAATACTGACACACCGTGATACCTGAAATACTGACACGATGTGATATAACTGCAATACTGACACACCGTGATACCTGAAATACTGACACACCGTGATATAACTGCAATACTGACACACCGTGATACCTGAAATACTGACACGATGTGATATAACTGCAATACTGACACACCGTGATACCTGAAATACTGACACGATGTGATATAACTGCAATACTGACACACCGTGATACCTGAAATACTGACACACCGTGATATAACTGCAATACTGACACACCGTGATATAACTGCAATACTGACACACCGTGATACCTGAAATACTGACACACCGTGATATAACTGCAATACTGACACACCGTGATACCTGAAATACTGACACGATGTGATATAACTGCAATACTGACACACCGTGATACCTGAAATACTGACACGATGTGATATAACTGCAATACTGACACACCGTGATACCTGAAATACTGACACGATGTGATATAACTGAAATACTGACACACCGTGATACCTGAAATACTGACACGATGTGATATAACTGCAATACTGACACACCGTGATACCTGAAATACTGACACACCGTGATATAACTGCAATACTGACACGATGTGATATAACTGCAATACTGACACGATGTGATATAACTGCAATACTGACACACCGTGATACCTGAAATACTGACACGATGTGATATAACTGCAATACTGACACGATGTGATATAACTGCAATACTGACACACCGTGATACCTGAAATACTGACACGATGTGATATAACTGCAATACTGACACGATGTGATATAACTGAAATACTGACACACCGTGATACCTGAAATACTGACACGATGTGATATAACTGCAATACTGACACGATGTGATATAACTGCAATACTGACACGATGTGATATAACTGAAATACTGACACGATGTGATATAACTGCAATACTGACACACCGTGATACCTGAAATACTGACACGATGTGATATAACTGCAATACTGACACACCGTGATACCTGAAATACTGACACGATGTGATATAACTGCAATACTGACACACCGTGATACCTGAAATACTGACACGATGTGATATAACTGCAATACTGACACACCGTGATACCTGAAATACTGACACGATGTGATATAACTGAAATACTGACACACCGTGATATAACTGAAATACTGACACGATGTGATATAACTGAAATACTGACACGATGTGATATAACTGCAATACTGACACACCGTGATATAGCTGAAATACTGACACACCGTGATATAACTGAAATACTGACACGATGTGATATAACTGCAATACTGACACACCGTGATATAGCTGAAATACTGACACACCGTGATATAACTGAAATACTGACACGATGTGATATAACTGAAATACTGACACGATGTGATATAACTGCAATACTGACACACCGTGATATAACTGAAATACTGACACACCGTGATATATAGCTACAATACGTGTGTTACCGCTGACCAGCATGACCCATTGCTTCAGATTTGTTATGGACCAGCTGTTCAGAAACCAGATTTGGGAGACAAATCGGATGTTAGATGTTTTTACCTACAAAATCGATGAAGGTTGCAACTAACATTAGTTTTAAACAAGTCATATGTGTTAACAATTATCAAAGTAATATTAACTGAAAAAAACTACCCAACCTAGGGACACATTTTGGGGGGCAATCTTACTATGTTACTATGGTTACATGAAACAAATTATTTTTCGTTGGGCCTTAGACACGGCAACAAAAAAGTAAAGGATGGTCTCATTTCAGGACAATGTCTACTCGATTCCTGAAAGAGGGAAGTGATGCATTGTGATTTTCTTAGAACTGTTCGGTTTGCCGCCCCCTTTGTTGTATTTGTATTTGCGGCGTGTGAAGCAGATCACCAAATGAGAACAATTTGTCCGACCTACACGCCAAGCAGACGCAGACGGGAAGTAACGGGTCCACTGACACACATAGGATACCACACTCGGTACACAATACCTGTGAACACCCGTACCCTGGGTACACAATACCCTCGAACACCCGTACCCTGGGTACACAATACCCCCGAACACCCGTACCCTGGGTACACAATACCCGTGAACACCCGTACCCTGGGTACACAATACCCGTGAACACCCGTACCCTGGGTACACAATACCCGTGAACACCCGTACCCTAGGTACACAATACCTGTGAACACCTTACCCTGGGTACACAATACCCGTGAACACCCGTACCCTGGGTACACAATACCCGTGAACACCTGACCCTGGGCACACAATACCCGTGAACACCCGTACCCTGGGTACACAATACCCGTGAACACCTTACCCTGGGTACACTATACCCGTGAACACCCGACACAAGGACAAGCACATGCGAGTTGTAGCTTCATAGAAATAGCAAGACAGGTGTGTTAACGACAAAATACATTACAAGGAAGCAGATATGAATGCTCCGTTATCTTATACTGTTAGTTTGTTTACCGCCGCACTCGGCAATATTCCGGCTATATGACGTCAATTGCTTGATAGGCATTTCTTAGAAGTTGACGGACGACAAAGCACGTAATTATTGGAAACAGTTTTTTTGTGATGACGACGTTTAGGTTTAGATCCTTATTCCGTTGTCAAGGAACGTGTTATACATACATTGTATACTTTGTATAAGACGTCAACCTGTACATAATCAAACTGGGTCAGATAATCCAGTGATGGATATTATGAGCAATGATGCACGCCGCCGGGTACAATAACTGGCTGTCGACGAAGTCCCTGAACCTGACAATTCCATTCATTTAGTCGCCTTTTGTGTTTCCCCGGGGACGCGTTTGCAGTAACTGTTTGGATAATGTTTATCTTTGCATTATGCGGCTAGATGAACAGTTGATCAAGCCTGGAGTAGGCAAACCAAACATGCTTTGTGTCGGCAATACTCGGTGCGACAGACAAGGTTAGAACAAGTATGTATAGGTCAGACCACGAGGACCCAGTGTCAAATCGTTGAGACAGGTCCTCGTGGGTTAATTAAGCATGTCAACGATTAGACACTGGGGTCCGAATGGCCCAGCATACTTAAACCATGTCCAACATCTTTAGCACCTAACATGCTTCAAAAACATTGTTTTGTTAAAGTTATTTTGACAGATATTCAGGAACTCTATGCTCAACTGTGAGAACACTGCGTGAATCGGCCCTGCGTGAAGCACGTGAAATGTGTCCCCCGCGCCTTTCGCACGTGCACCTCGCGTTTTGTTGATATGGGTTATGAAATGTATATCCCGGGGCAAGTATACCATTCATTTTGGACCAATTCGAGCACATTTACAATCACATAAATATTACTTGCCCATGTTGATGGGCCTATATGAGCAAACATAGCCCTGATCAAGATAAAAGTAATTTATTGTCTATCCGTTTGTTTCGTTGAGCGAAAAGCTATCAAATCACAAGAACATACACATACCAGAATGCACAGAGTAACATACTGTATAAACACTACATAAAACATATTTCGCAGTTCATCAACGGATATGCCAGCTGTCATGAGAAGTAAGTAGTAAGACAATATTTAATCAATTTCATTCAATTTTTCCATTCGTTAGCCTTCCGAGCGGATTTCGCGGGTTTCAATCCCGCCAACGATAAACATTTTTCATGAAATAGTTCTTTTATCAATATAAATGATAGGGTGAAAATGAAGCTCCGTCATTGTCAAGTGGTGTTTAACTAACAATTCAGTGACAAAGAAGCCACGGTGTAGTAAACTTCCACACTTTCAGCCAGGAGTCCAATGAGAGAATTTTGCACTTATCTAGAACTATGATAGTTTTACTCAGAATGTTACTCAGATTTTACGATAAAACTGATTACCTTTCTCCAATGACATAAATACCATCAGGTTCGTGTCATAACATAAGAGCTGACCTTGGTATCGCTTCAAATATTACATCTGCTAAATATAAACACATCTATGACTTACTCTCTCATACAGAAACTTTTTTTATTGTTAAGTAATAAAAGTGGCGAAAGAAACTGTACTGTATTTTTTTAGTAATTGCTAGTGGCTGTCAATATCAAGTGCTAACTGTTTGATTGGCATTCGAAGTTAGTGAGTAGGTGCAACTCTCCAGCTTGATAATGGCGTAACATTGAAACATCGTACACGCAATAAACCAGAAGATGTTGTCCAATAATGTGTACGTTTTCTTAAATGTCAAGTGCTGTCATGGCCAGGAGTGAACAGCAGAAGACAGCAGCGAGTTGGGCTGTCGGATGATTTGGAACTGGAAGAGTTACCTGCCCCTTTTGTTCACAGGACCATGGCAGCCTTTCCTTCGAGACGCCTCTGGGTGGGACAGTGTCCGGCAGGTGGTTGTACCACGAGGGCGAGTCAGGCCCTTTTCGACCAACTTGTTTTTAATCTACTTGATGGCGGTTTGGATTTCTATTTGGAAATAAAAAACGTCAACGACGAACTCCTACCCGCGTCCAATACTATTGTGGCGTCGCGATCTGAGACAGGCTTTCAAGGCACATATGAATATTCTTGAGAGCACTTACATTCATTCTAGGGCCTGTCACATATTGCTGCTATGTATTGTTTGACTTGTTGATGGGGGCATGGGTGGCCCAGTCGTCGATCATGTTTCTTGGTTTGTCAGCACCATACCCATGCTCGTGGGTTTCAATGAAGTGGTAAACGTCTAAGACCTGCTTCACTTCGGGCTTTCCTCCCACATTAAGCTGACACGCCGCGATATAACTGGAATACTGTTAAAAGCGTCGTTAAACCCAACTCACTGACTCAATGGACTTTTTATTGTAAACCTAATTCAGTGTGTATAAATATGTATTCATTCATCTTGTGTCGTCATTTACTGATTTAAGAAATAAAGTTATATTTGACCGTATGTAGGGTTAACCTCTGCGTTTCAATTTGGAAATCCCTTCATTGTTTGTTTTGTGGTCTAGCAGTGCTTCTGCAGCGGGGAACAATGACCTTGAACTTATAACTAGTTCTAGTTCTAGGTGAAACAATGAGTTAACTAAAATATCTGTACGTAAAGGAATTTAGTGTGAAACCAACAAACAACCAACAAATGGTATAAAATCAACACTTGTATTACAAAATTAACTAGGTTTACAAATCCTGACCACTGCTTACATTAAGTAGTACTACATTCCTGGCAACTAATCGTTGTCCAAATACAATGTAATGAACTTCTACTGAATCAGAACAGAAACAATGCAATACCAGTATATTTACAATCATTGTTTTACAATAAATTACACTGCCACATAACATTACATATATAAAGAACATTTGTATTTGCCACGCCATACACCACTATATCCACACCACAACCGGACCAAGGACATTAGCAGGCAAGAAAAACAAACACAACGTAGAATCGGCGAAAGCTTTTCATATAGATAACTATTTCCCAAAGGGTACACCGAATGTGGTGTGCCTGGAGGCTTTTCATGATGGACACGAAAATATAGAGTATTTCCTACGTGCTGTAACCTCCACAAACAGTACATTCAACATACAAAGCTACACCTGTGTTTCTCATGGAAGGATCTCACTGAACCGTAAATGTAAATATTGAACCAGCAATTATATTTTTACGTAAACAGTTCTGTGCAAAGCATTCGTGTCTATTTGGGGAACACTGTCACAATACAAATTTAGTCTTCATATCGCGATAAACACTTTATAAGATTCAATGGTGATAAACACTGTATAAGATATTGTGCATGTTACTTCGTCTGTTCTTAGAAGATCCGTCTCAACAAAAGGGGGTATGCGACAAGTTCATTATGCACGAGGAAGCACTCAAGGACGACAGATTGTCATTTCCAAGAAACGTCCTTTTTTACTTTGACAATTCATTCTACAACCTTCTTCTCAACCCGTCACGTGACTAAACGGTGGCTGGGCGTGGGACATTTGGCAATACCAGCAGGTCAAGTCGTTAAATACCACTTTGCAAGGTAATGCGACTTCGTGTATCAAATTAGCAGGTACGAGTACTCCAATTACCCAGTCAGTATCAATTTAACACACGGAACTAAACCGCGGCCTCAGACCCTGGCGCTTCACTCGTCTCTGAACTCGTCACAGCACATAAACCACATACTTTACTTTGTAAACATTGAAAACATGGTATCTGTTGTGTTGCCCCTGACATATTACAGGTCTATTCCCAGCCACAAGTGGCACCTGTACCTGTCTGCTTTGTGCAGGTCACCCTCGATCCAGTATTGCACATACAAGGCCATGTGTTGACTTCATAGCGATTTAAAGGCTTTATGGTTAAATGATTATGCATCGGGTTTTTAATGGATCATAAATATAACGCTTTAAGTCATGGCCTCGCGGTGCGCAGAATGCATTCTATATACAAAAGGAATGACTGCTACAGAGCTTTAAGTACAGAGCTATCTATATACACATAGGTATATGATGGTAAACGTGCAAACGATCTGTCTGTCGTCTAAGCTCAAAGGCTTAAGGATTGAACGTATCTCAGTGTTGTGTAAGAGTTTAAATATTGCATCATAGCTCAACATTATATTGCAGGGAGCCGAAGGCAATATGAAGCCTACTTTAGTTGACATGGATAAACAGTGCGTCATGAAACACGACAACATGTTTCCGGTTATTTAATAAGTGCACAAAAGTGAGGAATATTTCTTGAAAAAGGTTTATTGTCACACGATTCACACTACAAGTAGCATGTACAAGCGTCAGTTCTATGTGTGAAACATATTTCAGCAAATAAATGTGTGTCACTGAAACATACAATATAACATCCACACACAATGTCAACAAATCGTTCATGTTTGAGATACTTGAGAATAGCCCTGTGTCCCTGAGTTTAAAGCAAATGGTAGTTTGTGTTCATGTTTAAATGCAAAAGAACTTTGTTCGCTTTTAACGCTGACCTTCCTACATTAAAACCTCGCTAATCAGGACCCCGTTGTTTTCAGTCCTTGGCCGTCACGTGACCAGTCACATAGTAAGGTCCTAATTAAGTGTCAATATGCCTTAACTCTACGGGTAAAATGAATGTAAAACTGCAAGTTGTATATTCAGATATTAAGCTGGGTTAAACTTTAATTGCGATTAGTGACTATTTAGTTTTCGTCGTGAAAACGTGTTTTGTTTGGTATGTTGTTTAACGCCGCACTCAGCAATATTCCAGCTATATGACGGCGGTCTGTAAATAATCGAATCTGGACCAGATAATCCAGTGATTAATATCATGAACATCGATCCGGGCAATTGGGATGATGACATGCATCAACCAAGTCAGCGATCCTGACCACCCGATCCCGTTAGTCGCCACCAAATACAAGCGTTGTCGCCTTTTACGGCGAGCATGGGTTGCTGAGGACCTAGAAAACTGTTGCATGAACAATGAGTTGGTAACAATGTATGATTAATTACCTCGACCAAACACAGGATGGGAACATGACTTGAGTCCCCGTTTCATTATCTTTGTACACATCTCTATCCTCTTACAAAACAGGAAGAACAGTGTTCCGCAAATCAACAATACACGTTCACACATGACTCGCACAATACTTTTCTCTAGGAAGAGTATATTTAGATCACCATATGCGACAAAAACATGGAAAGTTTTCACATCCAGCATAGACAAACACTCTCTCTAAAACGTCTACAGGTCTAATTTCGAGATTTCCTGATAGGCGTAAAAATAACCTGAGGCCCGTGAAGATCCGGGTACAGAATACATTTTCAGTAATCCATACTAAGAGGCGACTAACGTGATCGGGTGGTCAGACTCGCTGATTTGGTTGATGCAGTCATCGTATCCCTATTAGTTGAGGGGGCACGGGTGGCCTAGTCGTCTAAGGCGCCGCGATTCGCTCTGCAGAGTTGCGTCCCTTGGGCACGCCAGAAACCTATGATTGTGGATTCGAATCCCGGTTCGCCCCGATTATATTTCTAGATTTGTCAGCACCATACCCGTGCTCGTGGGTTTCACCGAAGTGGTAAACGTCTGAGACCTGCATCACTTCGGGCTTTCCTCCCACATTAAGCTGACACGCCGTGATGTAACAGGAATACTGTTAAAAGCGGCGTTAAATCCAACTCAGTCACTCACTCTTAAATGCTGATGTTTTAAACAAATAATCTGGTTGTTTGTCTCCTGAGAGATCTGTCGGTAATTAGTTCGGGTCTATGGCGGGTATCAGTTGCACTAAGCCGATGAATGTCGACCCTTCGTTGATGTCGATGTTGGTGTTTGGGTAGAGATTCACCATCCGCAGGTCGTCTCCCTTGGAGAGATACGTAATACCTACAACGAACAGGAAAGAAATAGTCAGTTATCCTACAGTGGTCTCTCACTTCATCCAGTGATCACGGAGGACGAAGTGATATTCAGTCCTGGGATAGAATACATCCGCGACGGAACTTCTATTTTCAATAACTGAAAACCGACAAAATCAGTATCCGTAGTACGGTTCAGACTTCATCATCAGTATTTGTCTGTGAATCACGCCTGTTTAGTTATTGAAAACACGGTGCTTGGATGCGGGGGTCAGGTGAGGTGAAATGGGGTTTAACATCGCGTCCAAGATTATTGCACTTATATAGCGACGACTATGCACGTGTGTGTGTGTGTGTGTGTGTGTAAACCCGTGAAGATCCGGGGTAGAATAGGTCTTCAGCAACCCATTCTTGCCGAAAAAGGTACCATGCTTGTCGTAGGAGGCGACTAACGGGATCGGGTGGTCAGGCTCGCTGACTTGGTTGAAGCATATCATTGATCCAAATTGCGTGGATCGATGCTCATGATATTAATCACTGGCTTATCTGGTCCAGACTCGATTATTTACAGACCCCCGTCATACAGCTGGAATATTGCTGAATGCGGCGTTAAACAACAAACCAAATCATAACGTGTGTGTGTGGCTGCTTGTACCCGTCCGGACTCGTGCCGAACTATAGTGCTAGCCCATTGAGATACCATGGCGCAGATTTATATGAATACCCCAATCAGACACAGTACAGTCCGAGCGCCAGACAGGGTAACAACAAGTGCTATCTTTTAACGTTTATTGGTCTGACGCGGCCAGGGATCGAGCCCCGGACCTTCCGCTTTCCGGGCGAACGCTGTACCACTAGACTACGGAGGATGTCGGATGGCCGGGTGAATAATCTGCGGGTCGTAATGAATATAGGACGCCAAGGCTGTTTAAACACAAAAGACTGTTTTCTGTTGGTCGTGCACATGGTCAACACTCCAGGCTGGAGGCTGCCATTTTGTTACATATGGAAATTGGAGAATGGTGAAGGAAACGAAATAGGTTATAATTAAAGTTAAACTAAGCAACGAAACGAAATATAAGACATTAGGCATTAAAAGGCTTTCTGACACTTATTGTAAAGTTATTTCCAGTTCACAAACCTGATACACTGCATGTTTTGAACTTAAAGTTCTGCTTCCTCTCCTTGCTGTGATCGATGTAATCCACGCCATCGAAACACTTAAACAGCTCCACGTCATTCCTCGTCACCAGCAACCCCTCGCGGTACTTGGTGTCATTGAACAGCACCTGGATAACAGGCAGTGAGGTTGTGTCAGAGAGGTTGTGTCAGAGAAGATGTGTCAGTGAGGTTATGTCATCTAGGTTGTGTCAGTGAGGTGTCAGTGAGGTTATGTCATCTAGGTTGTGTCAGTGAGGTTTTGTCATCTAGGTTGTGTCATCTAGGTTGTGTCAGTGAGGTTGTGTCAGAGGGGATGTGTCAGAGAGGTTGTGTCAGTGAGGTTGTGTCAGTGAGGTTGTGTCATCTAGGTTGTGTCAGTGAGGTTGTGTCAGTGAGGTTGTGTCAGAGAGGATGTGTCAGAGAGGTTGTGTCAGTGAGGTTTTGTCATCTAGGTTGTGTCAGTGAGGTTGTGTCAGAGGGGATGTGTCAGAGAGGTTGTGTCAGTGAGGTTGTGTCAGTGAGGTTGTGTCATCTAGGTTGTGTCAGTGAGGTTGTGTCAGTGAGGCTGTGTCAGAGAGGATGTGTCATCTAGGTTGTGTCAGTGAGGTTGTGTCAGTGAGGTGTCAGAGAGGTTGTGTCAGAGAGGTTGTGTCAGAGAGGATGTGTCAGAGAGGTTGTGTCAGTGAGGTTGTGTCAGCGAGGCTGTGTCAGAGAGGTTGTGTCAGAGAGGTTGTGTCAGTGAGGTTGTGTCAGTGAGGTTGTGTCAGAGAGGTTGTGTCAGAGAGGTTGTGTCAGTGAGGTTGTGTCAGTGAGGCTGTGTCAGAGAGGTTGTGTCAATGAGGATGTGTCAGAGAGGTTGTGTCAGTGAGGTTGTGTCAGGGAGGTTGTGTCAGAGAGGATGTGTCAGAGAGGATGTGTCAGAGAGGATGTGTCAGTGAGGTTGTGTCAGTGAGGTTGTGTCAGAGAGGTGTCAGTGAGGTTGTGTCAGAGAGGTTGTGTCAGAGAGGTTGTGTCAGTGAGGTTGTGTCAGCGAGGCTATGTCAGAGAGGTTGTGTCAGAGAGGATGTGTCAGAGAGGATGTGTCATCTAGGTTGTGTCAGTGAGGTTGTGTCAGTGAGGTGTCAGTGAGGTTGTGTCAGAGAGGTTGTGTCAGAGAGGTTGTGTCAGAGAGGTTGTGTCAGTGAGGTTGTGTCAGCGAGGATGTGTCAGAGAGGTTGTGTCAGAGAGGTTGTGTCAGTGAGGTTGTGTCAGTGAGGTTGTGTCAGAGAGGTTGTGTCAGTGAGGTTGTGTCAGCGAGGCTGTGTCAGAGAGGTTGTGTCAGAGAGGTTGTGTCAGTGAGGTTGTGTCAGTGAGGTTGTGTCAGAGAGGTTGTGTCAGTGAGGTTGTGTCAGTGAGGTTGTGTCAGAGAGGTTGTGTCAGAGAGGTTGTGTCAGTGAGGTTGTGTCAGTGAGGCTGTGTCAGAGAGGTTGTGTCAATGAAGATATGTCAGAGAGGTTGTGTCAGTGAGGTTGTGTCAGGGAGGTTGTGTCAGAGAGGATGTGTCAGAGAGGATGTGTCAGTGAGGTTGTGTCAGTGAGGTTGTGTCAGAGAGGCTGTGTCAGAGAGGTTGTGTCAGGGAGGATGTGTCAGTGAGGTTGTGTCAGGGAGGTTGTGTCAGAGAGGATGTGTCAGAGAGGTTGTGTCAGAGAGGTTGTGTAAGTGAGGTTGTGTCAGAGAGGTTGTGTCAGAGAGGATGTGTCAGAGAGGTGTCAGTGAGGTGGTGTCAGAGAGGTGTCAGTGAGGTTGTGTCATTGAGGTTGTGTCAGAGAGGTTGTGTCAGTGAGGTTGTGTCAGAGAGGTTGTGTCAGTGAGGTTGTGTCAGAGAGGATGTGTCAGAGAGGTTGTGTCAGTGAGGTTGTGTCAGCGAGGCTGTGTCAGAGAGGTTGTGTCAGAGAAGATGTGTCAGAGAGGTTGTGTCAGCGAGGCTGTGTCAGTGAGGTTGTGTCAGTGAGGTTGTGTCAGAGAGGTTGTGTCAGTGAGGTTGTGTCAGAGATTGTGTCAGAGAGGTTATGTCAGTGAGGTTGTGTCAGTGAGGCTGTGTCAGAGAGGTTGTGTCAATGAGGATGTGTCAGAGAGGTTGTGTCAGAGAGGTTGTGTCAGAGAGGTTGTTTCAGAGAGGTTGTGTCAGTGAGGTTGTGTCAGTGAGGTTGTGTCAGAGAGGTTGTGTCAGTGAGGTTGTGTCAGTGAGGTTGTGTCAGTGAGGCTGTGTCAGAGAGGTTGTGTCAATGAAGATATGTCAGAGAGGTTGTGTCAGTGAGGTTGTGTCAGGGAGGTTGTGTCAGAGAGGATGTGTCAGAGAGGATGTGTCAGAGAGGATGTGTCAGTGAGGTTGTGTCAGTGAGGTTGTGTCAGAGAGGCTGTGTCAGAGAGGTTGTGTCAGGGATGATGTGTCAGTGAGGTTGTGTCAGGGAGGTTGTGTCAGAGAGGATGTGTCAGAGAGGTTGTGTCAGAGAGGTTGTGCAAGTGAGGTTGTGTCAGTGAGGTTGTGTCAGAGATTGTGTCAGAGAGGTTATGTCAGTGAGGTTGTGTCAGTGAGGCTGTGTCAGAGAGGTTGTGTCAATGAGGATGTGTCAGAGAGGTTGTGTCAGAGAGGTTGTGTCAGAGAGGTTGTGTCAGTGAGGTTGTGTCATTGAGATTGTGTCAGAGAGGTTGTACTTAATCAATATCGCAATATCGCAATACTTGAACACGTTAGTGTTCATATGATAGTACTGGACATTTATCTCCACATTACGTGTGACCGACCTCGAGTTGGAATTAAGGATATTATCAAGAACAGTAATAACGTTTGAAACAAATCTTTGAAATATTTTAAATATTTTTGCCGTATTTCTTCATGTGATGTTGATATTAGTAGTCTGGGAACTGCACATGTTGAAATGAACATTTCTAGTGAATTTCAAAACAGTTTCAAAGACATTTTCCCATTTGTCGCGAAGTGTGCGGGTCAAGTGGGACAGGTCCCCAACCATATCGCGCTGTTCCAGGTGAGACACTATTGCCGATATCCTGATAGTCCTTGTACATCACATCTCTGTCACCTACTGATTACAGCTGAATAACAAGAAAACAGCCTTACCACTATCTCCGCCCCGGGGCACAATTGGATTGTTTTGTTCATATGAGAAGTGTATTGAAAAGTAGGTAGATTATCTTGAAAATATAATTAAAAACACTTTTACAATTATTGGTTTTGTTTGTTAGGCTTAGAACTTTTTGAGCATGCCTCGTATAGTAAAGAATATTATGAAGTTAATTTTGAAAAGCATGGAGTAAGGACCTGGAGCCTCTTTAAATACAAGGCGCAAGGAACAACATAATACTGATGGCACCAATTGTCGAACTCAGCCTTCGTACGTATCTCATATAAGCTTGCAAAGTTCATTCATGTAACTTAGGTAGTTTCTGAGAAACCTTGCCTCCATTGCAGACACTATGCACCAAGTGAAACAGGGAAAACAGATTTTTAGCAACACCAAAGGATCAAAAGGCTCCACAGTTCAGCATGTTGAAAATGTCATTATAACAAAGTAAAAGATGTCCGAGGAATGCTCCGGAAACGAATGCTTCACGTATTTGAGTTTAATTCCAGTTTGTTGCCAAAAAAAACACAAAAATATGTTTTTTAGAAACACCAAACAGCGAAAGGCTCAACAGTTCAACATGTATTTGATGCATCATCAAAGTCTCATCATAAAATAGTTAACGGCTTCCGAGTTATACACCGGAAACGTGAGTGAGTGAGTGAGTTAATATTTAACGTCACATCGGCAGTATTTCAGCCATATCGTGACGAGCCGGAAACGTGACGGACAGACGAACGGGAGGAAGGGCGGACATCAGCCATTCCTTTATGCCCCCTCCCACGTCCTGACGGGAGAAACTAGTTATTTCCCAGTGAGCCTCTTTGGGTATCTTACATTCTCCAGACACACGCGGTCAGCATTTAGTCTCGTGTTCAGCATATTCAGGAATTACTATGTCCTTTCAGTCAGCTAAAATGGTTCTAACTAACATAATGTTTATTTGTATAACAAATCCAACTTGTTTCTCCTTTTGAAGTTCGATTTATTCGGAGAACATTGTGCCCCTGTGAAACTGTCATTGAACTGTTGTTAACCCAACGCACTGAAAGCATGGGTAGGAAGTTTGACACTTTAGGCGTGGTCGTTTCCTCCCGACCCGGGATGTCAATGCTATTCAGAGAGTGACAGAGCAACGTTTATTCACCGAGAAGTCCTTTCCTCGAGAATTAATCCTAATTTCTTGGAAATGATTCTCGTGACCTATAATGCAGCGGCTATTATTAACCTGAGTGTGTGCATGAATAGTCCACGCGGGGCGGACGGATTGAATGCGGGACTTGTGGGAAACATCGCGTGACACACCACGTGACAATGACACTGTCACCCGTTTTTTAAAGGGAACCAGCTGATCAGGCATCAGGAACACTGTCTCCTGGTGTTTGAGAAAACTATATCTGATCAGGTAAAAATATAAAACACAGACACGCACACACATAAAGACACACGGGTGCAAACATACATACGCACACACGAACGCATACATCACACACAGGCACAAACACACATATAAACACACACAGAGACACAAACACACACACACACACACACACACACACACACACACACACACACACACACACACACACACACACACTGCCGCCTTACACTGTGGCGGATATAAAAGATAGTAACATTATCAATGTCTGTATCTAGGACAGTGACCCGGTCAGGGACCCTAGCCCAGGGTGGCAGTCTATCCCCTGGCTGGGCGGGGACAAAAGCGAGCGTCTGACATCTGTGGCACAATTATCGAGTCCCCGGGAATCACTTCACGAAATAAACATGGAAGCCTCAGACTGACGTCAGGAAACTGTAGGTCATAGGTCCTACTTATAACTGCTTCCATTTTTGTCCACTGACCTAATCTTATTTATTGTCTTTAGAATTAAATATATAGTACTTTAATTGTGATACTATCAGTACATGATACTGTACAGTATGGTTTGGCTAATCAATTTAACCATGTTAAATCTACAGGTAACCTAGCTCCATATCGAGCACAGTGTGCGTGTCTCCTACTTAATTAGAGGACATATTCCAATCTTATCTAATCTCGAGTGGTCTGTATAATCAGATGTTTTTTCATGAATGTGTTTTTTTAAACAGGCCATGTCGATGGCCAGATGAGATAAACAGGCTAATTGACAGAATTGTCCAAAGACTATATTTATTTCAAACATCAAAATTAATGTGGCGGTAGCTGTGAGTGAGTGAGTGAGTATGGTTTTACTCCGCTTTCAGCAACAATCCAGCAATATCACAGCGGGATACACTAGAAATGGGATTCACACATTGTACTTATATGAGGAATCGAACCCGGGTCTTAAGCGTGACGGACCCGTGAAGATCCGGGGTAGAATAGTTCTTCAGCAACCCATGCTTGCTGTAAAAGGCGACTATGCCTGTCGTAAAAGGCGACTAACGGGATCGGGTGGTCAGGCTCCCTGACTTGGTTGATGCATGTCATCGATCCCAAATGCGGGATTTTTATTTGACGGCGGTATGTAAATAATCAAGTCTGGACCAGACAATCCAGTGATTGATAACATGAGCATCGATCCACATGCTTCAACCAAGTCAGCGAGCCTGACCACCCGATCCCTTTTAGTCGCCTCTTACGACAAGCATGTTTTGTCTTGGGAAAAGTTAACAGCAATAACACTAGTAGATTATATGATCTGGTTTTCTAAATGTATGTTCACCATCAAGTTTATGTTAATACCATATATTTTGTTTTCGATACTTCGACATTTTCGCGTGGGTTAGAATAAGTTCCACCAATCAGTGCCAATCAGATTGGGTGGACAGGCTAGTTGACATGTCTGGATGCGCGTCCCCATACCCCGACGGCGTGGCCGTTATTCATACTATCAATCACTGGATTGGTTTTACTCGATTATTCATACGTCATTGTCATGATAAGAAACAAACAAGAGTTTGCCACTCACGTGGCTATATCCCCCGCCCCTGCTGCAGAATTTATGACATAATTAAATCTAAACAAACCCTAACCTTTTTTAACCGAGGTGGAAAGATGAGTTTGGAACCTCAGTCCATCTTGTTGCCATGGAAACGTAAAAAATAAAAATTTCTAAAATTTCGAAATAGCAAAAGGCACCAGTTCAGCATGTACCTGACAGACCTGCAAAGTTTGATGAGAAAATATTGAACGGTTTATGAGTTATGCTCCGGAAACGAAACGTGACGTACGGGGGGACGGACGGACGGAGCCCGTTTCTATATCTCCCGCCAACTTTGTTGGGCGGGGAATTACAAGGGAGCAGAACGAATACTCACACTGGTGTAGACGAGGTACACGCCGCTCTCGACAACAGACACACTATTGTCACGTGACATTGCCGCCGGCGTGACATGCGCATTGACCCAGCGTGCTGGATGTAGCGACCCGATGGTCTGGCCTGGACACAGAGAAGGAGAGGATTGTTAGGTGTTGTCCACAGGCCAATTACATACACAACAAAAACTTAGCACCATTACTCCAGCTACATTCTGTGGGGAATCGAACCAGGTCTTCGGCCCGACCACAGAACACCTTGACCACTAGACTAAAGTACTGTCGTATATGCTAGAAAACTACTTTTCTGGCTTCATGTAATAAATACGAGTCATAGGACTATAAAAAGAGCATATATCAAAATAACGCGAATTGACCTAATCTTACCTGTTCTCACTGACATTGTGATTACCCTTAAATTGTACTTTTACGGGTAAAATGATGATAAACTTATAATCGTGTGATGTCATGCATGTATGAAATGGCCTATAACCCGAGGTAATTGCCTAACACCTGTCCCGAGGTGATGACCTCACACCCTCCCGTGCATTCTCACAGGTGCAAATGTCACCGAGATGGGGGTGGTCTCAAAATATTGCTGTTATTGTGCTTAATTGACATGCGTTGATTGGGTAGCAATTTAGAATATGTACTGCATTATATTTGTTTGGAAACAAGATGGAATAGTTAAGAGCTAAGAAACGGGATGAGTATCGGAAGGTTGCGGTTCGGGAATCCAGAAGTATTTGTTGTTCTACAGATGATTTCTTGAGGTAGCATTTATCTCCGCTGATGACGTATATAAATCTGTACTTTTTAATGTTGTGTTATGTCTTGCCTAGAACACGTTACACTCAACCAAGATGGGCACAACAGGGTTGAGCTCACAATGTCTGACTGGCGTACGTAAGACAACGTAACCGTGTTGTGCCGCCAGCACATATGTCTTGTACTTTACTGGTTTCTTATTCAGCCGAATTTTCGTTTCATATGGTCTGAAGTCGACAATGTCATATATTCCTGTATGGTCGCCTTCACACTACTCATGGGCGAGAGTATCTGATTCCCGGACGTCATATTAACTGGCGTTATCCATGACAATGACCCTGACGTTGTTTAAAATGGGCAAAAGCTGAAGTTCCAACCAGTCTATGAGCACATCACCTCCTATAATCTCCTTATGAAAATCACCAGATTTCTTTTTCGCCTCGACAACTAGCACACATCTATCAATAAGCCCCATATCATGGTTTGCAGCATGCCAAACAATGACACGATTACCTTTACCTGATAGTACCATGGGTGCTTTTTGTCCATCTGCCAATAGCCACATGTAGTCAGTGGAATGATTCATCAAGGTAAATTATCTGGACACCCTGACTGTGATAGTTATGAATGGTTCGGTGATAATGTGACCTCACAGACAGGATAGAATATTTTCCATGATAAGTGCTCGGACAACGCCACGCGCAGTGTATCGAAATCCCATATTTGGAGAGCAATAGTTAGTGCAGTACAGACTCCATATCGTGTACCATGGTTATGGCTATGCAAGTGTAATGTAACATGCATCATGGGAGCAATGTTAACCAAAAACAAACCCGCAGCGTCATTTTGTCATTTTAGAAGATGCACACCTAGAATTTTCTCAAAATGATTTTTGTGTGTGGATTAGGTGATCTATGTAGACTACATTATTATCATTATAACGGAGTCACGTGTACATATTTCAATAGTCCGTTTCAGACTGTCATCATTGGACTTAGAATAAATGTCAACTTCCTGTTTTCGCTCGAATTTGTCTCCTGTAAACTTGTCGATAGGACTCCTTGTGACTGAAATACTTCAAACCACAGGTAGGGCGATCGGGATTTACTCGATATTTCAATAACAACAGATCTAGACTGTGAAAGATTATATCCTTTTTTTAACAGGCAAAAAGCAGGTTTCTAGCATTTCCGACAGTTCTTTACCTACCGCAACTCAATATGAATTTGACCTGGTCTTAACATGAGCAACACGTTGAATTGTTTGAGTGAGTGAGTGAGTGAGTGAGTGAGTGAGTGAGTGAGTGAGTGAGCAATATCGTTTTAAGCAATATTCCAGCAATATCACGGCGGGGGACGAGATAAGGGCTTCAAACATTGAACCCATGTCGGGAATCAAACCCGGGTCTTCGGCGTAACGAGCGAACGCTAGGCTACCCAAACGCCCCTAAACTTTTTCAAAGAAAACTGGTAATGGTTCTGCTCACTTGAGTTGACATAGCATGGGTTAACTACAGACACATAGATCGTACCTGACAGGGTGGCTCCGCATGGGTTAACTACAGACACAGAGATCCTACCTGTCAGGGTGGCTCCGCATGGGTTAACTACAGACACAGATATCGTATTTGACAGGGTGGCTCCGCATGGGTTAACTACAGACACATAGATCGTACCTGACAGGGTGGCTCCGCATGGGTTAACTACAGACACAGAGGTCGTACCTGACAGGGTGGCTCCGCATGGGTTAACTACAGACACATAGATCGTACCTGATAGGGTGGCTCCACATGGGTTAACTACAGACACAGAAATCGTACCTGACAGGGTGGCTCCGCATGGGTTAACTACAGACACAGAGATCGTACTTGACAGGGTGGCTCCGCATGGGTTAACTAGACACATAGATCGTACCTGACAGGGTGGCTCCGCATGAGTTAACTAGACACAGAGATCGTACCTGACAGGGTGGCTCCGCATGGGTTAACTAGACACATAGATGGAACCTGACAGGGTGGCTCCGCATGGGTTAACTACAGACACAGAGATCGTACTTGACAGGGTGGCTCCGCATGGGTTAACTACAGACACAGAGATCGTACCTGACAGGGTGGCTCCGCATGGGTTAACTAGACACAGAGATCCTACCTGACAGGGTGGCTCCGCATGGGTTAACTGGACACAGAGGTCGTACTTGACAGGGTGGCTCCGCATGGGCTAACTAGACACATAGATCGTACCTGACAGGGTGGCTCCGCATGAGTTAACTAGACACAGAGATCGTACCTGACAGGGTGGCTCCGCAAGGGTTAACTACAGACACATAGATCCTACCTGACAGGGTGGCTCCGCATGGGCTAACTACAGAAACATAGATGGTACCTGATAGGGTGGCTCCGCATGGGTTAACTACAGACACATAGATCGTACCTGATAGGGTGGCTCCGCATGGGTTAACTAGACACATAGATGGTACCTGACAGGGTGGCTCCGCATGGGTTAACTACAGACACAGAGATCGTACTTGACAGGGTGGCTCCGCATGGGTTAACTAGACACAGAGATCGTACCTGACAGGGTGGCTCCGCATGGGTTAACTACAGACACATAGATGGTACCTGACAGGGTGGCTCCGCATGGGTTAACTAGACACATAGATGGTACCTGACAGGGTGGCTCCGCATGGGTTAACTACAGACACAGAGATCGTACTTGACAGGGTAGCTCCGCATGGGTTAACTAGACACAGAGATCGTACCTGACAGGGTGGCTCCGCATGGGTTAACTACAGACACATAGATGGTACCTGACAGGGTGGCTCCGCATGGGTTAACTAGACACATAGATGGTACCTGACAGGGTGGCTCCGCATGGGTTAACTACAGACACAGAGATCGTACCTGACATGGTGGCTCCGCATGGGTTAACTAGACACATAGATGGTACCTGACAGGGTGGCTCCGCATGGGTTAACTACAGACACAGAGATCGTACCTGACAGGGTGGATCCGTCCACAGTGAAATGTGACGCTCGCAGAGAATTGGGCTGCAACAAGAAAACAGAAGGTTGTTGTTATATGGCGAGTCTTTAGTCTTTAGTCTTTAGTTATTCGTACATGTGTAGGCCAGCGGCCGATGGTACATTTAATAAATCCACTTTTCAAGTGGGGGCACGGGTGGCCCAGTCGTCTAAGGCGCCGCGATTCGCTGTACAGAGTTGCGTCCCTTGGGAACGCCAGAAATCTATGATTTTGGGTTCGAATCACGGTTCGCCCCGATTATGTTTCTAGGTTTGTCAGCACCATACCCGTGCTCGTGGGTTTCACCGAAGTGGTAAACGTCTAAGACCTGCATCGCTTCGGGCTTTCCTCTCACATTAAGCTGACACGCCGTGATATAACTGGAATACTGTTAAAAGCGGCGTTAAACCCAACTCACTCACTCACTCACTTTTCAAGTGTCTACTTCCTTTTGATCGGAGGTTTATTTTCCCTACTGACCCAACGCGTTATAAGCGGGCCTATTACAGGGGACATGGCGACGCTTACCTTTGCTGGAGTCGGAGCTGAAAAGAAAAATAGTGAAAGAGTAATGCTACACGTTCTGTCGACTGTTTCATCATGCGCCGAGTACTTCATAACTGTTCCTTGCCTAGTAACTCGGTCAAGTCGCTTTGTGGTGTTTTGTGTTTACTATGTGGTAGGAAGCACTACGTTGTTAATATTTGCTTTAACTAATATGTTGATACGATTATGACATTAGATCGACTCTGGGTACATGTGTGTTTATGTGTGCGTGCGTGTGTGCCTGCGTGCGTGCGTGTGTGCGTCTGTGTGTATATATGTAAGTGTGTGTGCGTATGTGTGTGCGTCTCTGCGTCTCTCTCTCTCTCTCTCTCTCTCTCTCTCTCTCTCTGTCTCGCTGTATGTGCGTGTGTCTGTCTGTCTGTGTACATGTTTGTTTGTTTGTTGTTTACCGCCTCGCTCAACAATATTCCAGTTATATGACGGCGGTCTGTAAATAATCAAGGCTGGACCAGACAATCAACCAAGACACCGAGCCTGACCACCCGATCTCGTTAGTCGCCTCTTACGACAAGCATAGTCGCCTTTTACGACAAGCATGGGTTGCTGAAGACCTATTCCTCACGGGTGGTGTGCACATGTAAGTGTGGGTGTCTGTAGGTGTTTACTGTAATTTATATAATTCCTTTTATCAACAAAATAACAAAACAGATTTGAGATGAAGGCAGTGATAGCCTTGTGGTCCCCCGTCATATCTCAAACACAGCCCGTGCGTCAGCACGAAGATACACACCTGTCATTGAGGAGGAGGAGGAGGAGGGAGCCTGGCACTTTGCAATTCTGTTACAAACTGAAAATACAATACCAGTTGTCACAATACGTTCTCCAGTTCTCCAAAAAGACACACAATTGACGCATTTCATCACAGATCTTCATTTGAACCAATTGCAATCAGCAATTGGAGGTAGTGAGTGAGTGAGTGAGTGAGTGAGTGAGTATGGTTTTACGCCGCTTTTAGCAATATTCCTGCAATATCACGGCGGGGGACACCAGAAATGGGCTTCACACATTGTACCCATGTGGAGAATCGAACCCGGGTCTTCGGGGTGACGATCAAACGCTTTAACCACTAGGCTACCCGACCGCCCCACAGCAATTGGAATGACATATGCATTGGTTTTAAAATTCCGCTGTCATTCCCAGATCAACATCTCCAATGGAAGACGATGCAATCTACCCCGAAATGAATCTTTGTAACTTTGACCTTCATCGTCATACTTCCATCTCCATGTTCATGAAACCCACCGGCAATATTATGTGGCGTGTCACTTGGCGTGTTTCTACATTATAATGGTGGTAGTTAAATTTTACATAAAACTATGCAACACAACTTTTGATGGGGCTATTCGTGATGTCCATGTTTGGATAGAATGCGACTGCTTGCTCGGATAAATTGTCATGTGAACAGTAGCTTCTGATACTGGCAACATCACACGACTGAACTTACATTTGCCACCACCCTTTCTGGAGCCGTTCCTTCCTTTTCTCCTATTTTGATTTTTTCTATTCTTCTTTTTAGGTTTCTTGTTGTCTGAGTCAGCCTCACGCCGCACCCTCCGAGCTCCGGGGACAACGCGCACAGCCCGCCCCTCCTCGCCCGAACTCTGCAGAACACATGCAAACATGACGTGAGACCCACCACGAGAATAGGGCCCTTATGTGTGCTGGGATACAATTGTGCTGCGACGTCATAAAGACGTTTGACGTCAACTTACCTCTGTGAAGATTGCCATGTGTGATGTCATGTATCTTGGTAATAAATATGAATTAAAGCTTGTGAATTTTTGTTGTTCCGACGATGCTGTAGTTTTAAAATATAATGAGTGTGTGGAAATGTGATTGTTTACCCATAAGGTATCCCTTATCTCATGGCTGGTCACATATTTCTATGGAACTTATACCATTTAAACAACAGTTGCCTGTTGACGCTCCACTCAAGAAAAAAATAATAACAAAAATATCGAATACTCCAAGGTCAGTGTAAATCTATAAATGTATTGATGGTGGACGATGGCAGTATCTGTGATGCCAGGGCAAGGCTGGAGCAGTTCGCTGGCGACCTGAACACTGTGCTAGAATGTATATCGCAAATTGTCCTTGATGCTGAAAAGTGGGTATTGAGGAAGTGGTAGCCCTAAAGGTGCACGTGCATTAATTGAAAGGGCAAGAATGCACGTGCACGAGGTGAAGAGTAAGAAGCAGCCCTGGAGTGACACGTGCATCACGTGAAGGTGTAAGAAGTAGCCCTGGAGTTGCACGTGCATCACGTGAAGGTGTTAGAAGTAGCCCTGTAGTGGCACGTGCATCACGTGAAGGTGTAAGAAGCAGCCCTGTAGTGGCACGTGCATCACGTGAAGGTGTTAGAAGTAGCCCTGTGGTGGCACGTGCACCAGATGATGGTATAAGAATTTGCCCTGAAGGTGCACGTGCTCGAGATAAAGAGGTATGTGGAACGGACCCGCCGTGTGTATGAAATAAAGAAGTTTCTATACATTCAGTCCTTGTCGTATATATTATGTCTGGATACGGAAAAAACTTCAAAACTAATTAACAAGCGTGGAATGTTGAAGGTAGCCATCTTTGAAGGCTGTTGGTCTATGCTCCGACTTATCTGCATGCATACTAGGTCCTACGACAAATACGACACAGCCGCGTACACCCCAACAGCCCCGGCGGTATACCACCACGAGTTATCTACCTTTACTCGAACATACATCCCCGACATGACCCACTTTCACACATATACATCACGTGCACTTAACGTCTGCTTACCTGACCAGGGAGAAAGTGAAGGGTCTCGCCAGTGTCATCGTCAAATTCAGTGTCACTATTGTGCACAAATGTCTGCAACCTCTGAAGTTGAAGCACCTGTTCTTTGACTTGCAGTGAACACACGACTGTATACCAACATGCGGCAAGCGTCGTCAGTGTCAGCAAAACACAAACAACAACACCTATATTCACGTAGCCTCTGCACGTGCATGTGTGTTTGAGTGCAATGTCATCAACACAGCACTTAAGGTGGCGTTTATCGGATGTCGAAAATCCACTTCCTAATCGCGAGTCGTCTTGCCTATCCATGGCTGTTTCTTCACAGGTATAAGCGGTCGAGGTAGGATTTTGCACTGATTAATCATTAAAGAATAATTCTATCTGTTTTGGGGGACTTGTCGACATGGACAGATATCAATTTACACATTAGTATTATTCGGGAGTAATTTCCCGAAACTACTACCATAAAAGGACATATGGGCGGAGATTTTAAATGATTGGCAGATAGAGATTGACGACACTGTCCCGTAGGTCTGGGTTGTGAGCCTCATGTATACGCTATGAACATACGGGTCGTTGCTTTGCAGCTCGTTATATCACAGGGAACGCCTGAATGTTGTTTAACGCCGCATCAGCATCGTATTAATAGTAACAGAGGTTATGCTGCCGTATCATGTGACCCTAGTGCTGATAAAGAGATGAGTTTCGGTACGGTGCATATGACCTCTGAAGTGCGTGGAGGTTATTCGGGTGGTGGGTGGGGTGGCGGCTTTGTTGGTCGGGGGGATTGTGTAATGTAGGTATTCTGGCGTTATGGGGTGGAGGGTTATAGGGTGGAGGGTTTGCGGGTCGGGGGATTGTGTAGTGTAGGTATTCTGGCGTTATGGGGTGGAGGGTTACAGGGTGGAGGGTTTGCGGGTCGTGGGGACTGTGTAGTGTAGGTATTCTGGCGTTATGGGGTGGAGGGTTATAGGGTGGAGGGTTTGCGGGTCGGGGGATTGTGTAGTGTGGAGTATAGGGTTGGAGGGTTTGCGGGTGGGGGGATTGTGTAGTGTAGGCGTTCTGGCGTTATGGGGTGGAGGGTTATAGGGTGGAGGGTTTGCGGGTCGGGGGATTGTGTAGTGTGGAGTATAGGGTTGGAGGGTTTGCGGGTGAGGGGATTGTGTAGTGAAGGCGTTCGGGCGTTATGGGGTAGAGGGTTACAGGGTGGAGGGTTTGCGGGTCGGGGGATTGTGTAGTGTGGAGTATAGGGTTGGAGGGTTTGCGGGTGAGGGGATTGTGTAGTGAAGGCGTTCGGGCGTTATGGGGTGGAGGGTTATAGGGTGGAGGGTTTGCGGGTCGGGGGATTGTGTAGTGTAGGCATTCTGGCGTAATAGGGTGGAGGGTTACAGGGTGGAGGGTTATAGGGTGGAGGGATTGTGGGTCGATGGGGTTGTGTTGTGGGGGGAGTCTGGCGTACAGGTGTTATGGGGTAGAGGGTTATAGGGTGGAGGGATTGTGGGTCGATGGGGTTGTGTTGTTGGGGGAGTCTGGCGTACAGGTGTTATGGGGTAGAGGGTTATAGGGTGGAGGGGTTGTGTTGTGGGGGATGGTTTGTGGATATGGGTTTGTTTTGTTGTGGGTTTTTTTTTGGTTTTTTTTTTTTTGGGGGGGGGGGGGGGGCGGTTGGATTGTGGGGTGGATGGTTTCATTCACATATCTAATGTTTGGCCTTTGAAATACCATATTTTTGAATGGAATGTTTATTTACTTTACTGAACACAATATCCCCAAGTCTGAAAGCCCTCATTCTGGGTGCAACAGAAAACTGTTACACTGGATTTCACTGACTGCCCAAATAACGTGTTGCACGTACATCAAGATTTCACGGTCAAAATCGTTTTGCACGAGATCCCTTGACTTTTGAATATTAATAAGACTAACGTTATTGTCCCCCAAAAATAAGTTTGTCGAAAACTTCTTGGAAGACGAAATGCTGTTTTCTAGAAAATCTTTATTTGTATCAAGAAATAGTTGTTTTTTCTGTTCACACACATATTTGTATTTGTGGCATGATAGCGACTCCTCAACGCCGTCCCCTGAAGTTTATCTATTTAGACTAGCACGTCGAGTTTTTCGTTTTTCACATTCTTTACCCGGTTTAATTTCCCAGTTCATATTTTCATATGTTTGAAAGTAAAAAATCAGAAGCCGTTTCAGTCAAACACGAAAAGGTGTCCAATAAAAGATTATTTAAAAAAACTCCATTCACTCTGCATTAAACATAACATTGTTTTTATCTTTGGCGGTGGTGGGTTTGGAATTGGGTGAAGCGCTCGTAAATGTATCTTTAGTAGGTGCAGTGATCCATGTCGGGAAATCAATATTTTACACTGATTACAGGCGTACGCTCTACCACTAGATCACGGAAGCGGTCCATTCTACCGTGAAGATGTAGAGATGCCAGTTTCCATTACGATCAGCGCCATCTGCAGAATAATGCAGTAAATCAAACTAAGCCGAAAGGGAATCCCCAAATCCATTTCATGACCCTCAAGAATATCATTTACATAATCACATTCTCAACCTGTCCTTGCATTAAAATCCCCACCCAATACACAAGCTGTCTCCAACATCATCCAGAATATCTAGAAACTCATTTTGGGATAGAATAACACCGTGTGCACTGTACAGTCTTGTCGTACCATCTTGAGATTTCAGAACGTATGTATGGCACGGGTGGCCCAGTCGTCTAAGGCGCCGCGATTCGCTGTGCAGAGTTGCGTCCCCTGGACACGCCAGAAACCTATGATTGTGGGTTCGAATCCCGGTTCGCCCCGATTATGTTTCTAGGTTTGTCAGCACCATACCCGTGCTCGTGGGTTTCACCAAAGTGGTAAACGTCGGAGACCTGCATCACTTCGGGCTTTCCTCTCACATTAAGCTGAGCGGCGTTAAACCCAACTCACTCACTCACTCACTCAACACGGGAACATGTCTTGTTCTTATTTTACGTCCAAAGTTATCCCACACATGTTCCATTGGAGACGTGTCAGAGGATCGGGCTGACGAGGACAAAACGTTCACATTGTTGGCGTTGAGAAAGTTCATGGTGGTTCCCCGCCGTGTGTGGTCGGACGTCGTCTAGCTGGAACATGGTCCTTAGGTTTTGTACGGGTGAAAACCTGGGCGAAATGCCTCATCCACGAAACATTGTGCCGTGGCATTGGTGTGACAAGAACGAGATCCGCCTTCTGTTGTCCACAAATACCGACCCAAACTATGACGCTACCACCGCCGAATGACACCTTCTCCCGTCGACGGTGAATACAAATCATGTCTCGCCAATACCAACAATATCACACGCGTCAAGTCTTTGTAGACAGTTGCGTCCCTTGGACTCGCCAGAAACCTGTGATTGTGGGTTCGAATCCTGGTTCGCACTGGTTATGTTTCTAGGTTTTTCAGCACCAAAGCCGTGGGTTTCACCAAAGTGGTAAATGTCTAAGACCTGCACCACTTCATTAAGCAGACACGCTGTGATGTAACTAGAATACTGTTTAACGCGGCGTTAGACCGAACTCACTTACTCACGGTCCGGGTGTCGGGACGAGAGCTGATTCTCTCTTGGCTTGCCTCCCATGTACGTGCATCGTCCGTATCACGCATCGGAGACGCCACAGTTGGTGAATATTGTTTCTCGCCGCTTTCAGCAATATTCCAGCAATATCACGGCAGGGGAACACCAGAAATGGGCTTCACACATTGTACCCATGTGGGAAATCGAACCCGGGTCTTCGGCGTGACGGGCGAATGCTTTAACCACTAGGCTACCTAACCCCACTTCCCCTGGAGTCGCTACAGAAAACAGGTGCCCTCCTACATAGAAGTCATGTCTATTCTGACTCATTTTCACACTTTCGTATTTCTTGTCTTTGTCGACGACACAAATACTTTGCAACAACATAACCTACATAGTTTAAGTATTCCCGTAAACTAACTGCATTTATCATATTATCCCAATGAGTGAGTGTGTGTGAGTGAGTTAAAATTTAACGTCTCGACATCCCAATGAATCAGCCTTGCAATACCTGGGTGTGGCTTGACGGTCGTGGGGGGACGGGTGGCACCCGTGGGGCAGAACACGCCCACCTTCTCGCTAACACCTGGTGTCATCACCAGCTGATAGTGATTCACTGTCCCACACGTTCATCATATAGACTCTTGCTTGTTGCTGGGATTTCCTATGAATATGGAAAAGGGTTTTGTCGCTTTTATTTATTTGATGTCTGATTAGACAAACGCTAATACATATGAAGACAATACTTAAAAGTAAATCCCGATGGGTTTTACACAAATTGAGGGAGATGTATGTGGTGGGGATGGGGTTAGTTAATAATAAGACTGTTTTCAATATCTTACAATACGAGTGAGTGAGTGGGGGTTTTATGCCGCTTTTAGCAATATTGCAGCAATACCACGGCGGGGGACACCAGAAATGGGCTTCACACATTGTACCCAAGTCGGTAATCGAATCCGGGTCTTCGGCGTGACGAGCCAGTGCTTTAACCACTAGACTACCCGACCGCCCCTCTTACGATACCAATGACAGAATGTGGTGATGAAATATCGGTTTCCAGTCAAACAAGCGCGTATTCTATACTTGTGGAGTTTTGGTATGTTGATAGTGGTTTAAATCAATTTTATAAAATGCTCATAACGTGAAAGAATTGGACAATTGTAAAACTTGAATTTGAAAGTAGTGTAGAGTAGTCAAGTCATAAAACAAGGACTGACTGACTGACTATGGTTTTACGCCGCTTTTAGTAATATTCCAGCAATATCACGGCGGGGGACACCCATGTCGGGAATCGAACCCGGGTCTTCGGCGTGACGAGCGAACGCTTTAACCACTAGGCTACCCTACCGCCCCCATAAAACAAGGAACAGAAAGCGGATGATAATTTGGACTGCCTCACGGCGTTGGTGCATCATAGCTGATCACCTTTTAGTGAAGCATCCAAGACATAATGTTTTATGTCTCCACATCAAATGACTGACTGTAACCCGGAATCCCCACCTGGAACAGCGGGGTAATATCTCTGCTACAAATGGCTTGTTGTTTGTTTGTTTGTCTGTTTATTGTTTAACGCCGCACTCAGCAATATTTCAGCTATATGAAGGCGGACCATATAACCCAGTGATCATGAGACATCATGAGCATCGATCTACGCAATTGGGCTACGGTGACATGCATCAACCTCGTCAGCGAACCTGACCACCCGATCCGTTGTTCGCCTCTTACGACAAGCATTGTCACCAATTCTACCCCAGCAAAATGGCAATGTTACAAGATATTTGGTGAGCAGGCAGGCAGCTAGTTTGACCATCCAATCCCCTATTGTAGCCGGCTCCCACGAGAAGCATGATGTACTGGTGACATCATCCAGCCACAGAGTCTGACCACCCAATCCCCACTGTAGCCACTCTCACGACAAGCATGATGTACTGGGGACATCATCCAGCCACAGTGTCTGACCACCCAATCCCCACTGTAGCCACTCTCATGACAAGCATGATGTACTGGGGACATCACCCAGGCACAGTGCCTGACCACCCAATCCCCACTGTAGCCGCTCTCACGACAAGCATGATGTACTGGGGACATCATCCAGCCACAGTGTCTGACCACCCAATCCCCACTGTAGCCAGCTCTCACGACATGATCCAGTATCTCCATAGGTGCTTTGCAGGGATCAACGATTTTTATATGTGGTGGGAAGATTGGCTTGTTGTTTAAAACAGAATGCGTCTTCAGGCACCATGTTTTTTCTGAAGCAGCCAAACCTGATTGTTTGTGTACCGGAACATCGGAACATCGAGGATGTCCAGTTAATTTCATTGATTTGTTGCCGAGGACATACTATTTCTAGCCAGCACTTTCACTTACTTCACATGACGATTCGGGGTAGAATAGGTCTTCAGAGGCCTGAGTGGTCAGGCTCGCTGACTTGGTTGATGCATGTCATCGTTTTACAATTGCGGGGATGCTGAGTGTGGCGTTAAACAACAAACAAATAAAAACAAAAAAAACAACTTAAACATGGTCACCCTCCAGACTGTCCAGCCAACAGCATCATCTGTGTTTCACAGGCAGCAGCAGCTCTCTTCCACCAGCAGGACCAAACAGGACACAGCAGGACCAAACAGGACACAGCAGGACCAAACAGGACACAGCAAGACATAGGACACAGCAGGACATAGGACACAGCAGGACACAGCAAGACATAGGACACAGCAGGACACAGCAGGACACAACAGGGCACAGCAAGACATAGGACACATTAGGACAGAGCAGGACACAACAGGACACAGCAGGGCAGGACAAAACAGGACTCAGCAAGACATAGGACATAGCAGGACATAGCAGGACACAGCAGGACTAAACAGGACACAGCAGGACCAAACAGGACACAGCAGGACCAAACAGGACATAGGACACAGCAGGACACAGCAAGACATAGGACACAGCAGGACACAGCAGGACACAACAGGGCACAGCAAGACATAGGACACATTAGGACAGAGCAGGACACAACAGGACACAGCAGGGCAGGACAAAACAGGACTCAGCAAGACATAGGACATAGCAGGACATAGCAGGACACAACAGGGCACAGCAGGACCAAACAGGACACAGCAAGACATAGGATACAGCAGGACAGAGCAGGACACAACAGGACACAGCAGGGCATAGGACATAGCAGGACACAGCAGGACAAAACAGGACACAGCAGGACAAAACAGGACACAGCAAGACATAGGACATAGCAGGACACAGCAGGACACAAGAGGACACAGCAGGACACAGCAAGACATAGGACACAGCAAGACATAGGACACAGCAGGACAAAACAGGACACAGCAGGACAAAACAGGACACAGCAGGACATAGGACACAGCAGGACATAGCGGGACAAAACAGGACAACACAACACAGCATGTTCAAACCCTGAGGCTGAGCTCACTCACAAGCTGCTTCACCTTTAATAACATGGCTGTATTATTGAAGAAAATGCAAACACATGAGTAATTGTTCACCTTTTATTGCACAGCTTGCTTTGACGATTACATACATGTGGACATTGTAATCAGTAACAAACGACAAGTAGTTAGAAAACTAGTGCATGTCTAAATGGCTGGAAAAGTTCGTAAAACTTGTGTACATACATGTATAAACATGAAAAAAGTGGAATAAACATTTCTAAACAATGGCAGTAGAAAGTTCAGAATCACTAGCAGTGGCTGCCAGAGACATGAAGCAGAGAGACGGGTTGGAGACATGAAGCAGAGAGACGGGTTGGAGACAAATGATGGTGGTGAGGGGAAATGGGTTTCAGGTCATCCTTGATTCGAGATTATTTCACATTTTGGTTTTCTGTTTAACGCCGCACTCAGCAATACTCCAGCTTTATGACGGCGGTCTGTAAATAATAGAGTCGGGACCAGACAATCCAGTGATCGACATCATGAGCATTGATACCTGCAATTGGGATACGATGACATGCATCAACCAAGTCAGCAAGTCTGACCTTCCGATCCCGTCAGTCGCCTCTTATGATAAGAATAGTCGCCTCTAATGACAAGCATAGTCGCCCCTTATGACAAGCATGGGTTGCTGAAGACCTATTCTACCCTGGATCTTCATGGGGGAGACAAGCATGGGTTGCTGAAGACCTATTCTACCCCAGATCTTCACAGGTTAAGTGTGTGGCTGCTTGCACTAGTCTGGACAAATGCCGGCTTTATAGTGACGGTCCAGCGAGTGTTCCATGCAGTTTAACATGGGCACCCAGCTCAAGTGCCCCTAAAGCTAACCAGGTTTTTTTTAACATCTGTTGGTATGACAGGGCCAAGGGATCAAACCGACCTTATGCTTTCCAGGCATACGCTCTATGCACTGCACCATTGATGTTGTATGAAATAATAACACTGCACCAAAGACTGTACAAGGACTCGTATTTAAGTTGTAACTAATGCAACATATTACTCCCAAGTTCGTAAAATATATGGACAAGAATATGACAATTTACATACAACACAGCTGTGCCTTGGAGACAGAGTTCATAGCATATCAGAAAAATCTGCACCAGTAAAGATTGTGCACTTCCATTACTTCAAGATGCCATTTCCTTCACAGCTACGAAGCTACTTATCATGCAAGAGACCGACCATTTAAGTGAGTGAGTGAATGAGTGAGTGACTGAATGAGTGAGCTGGGTTTAACGCCGCTTTTAACAGTTTTCCAGTCATATCACGGCATGTCAGCTTAATGTGGAAGGAAAGCCTGAAGTGATACAGGTCTCAGACGTTTACCACTTCGGTGAAACCCACGACCACGGGTATGGTGCTGACAAACCTAGAAACATAATCGGGGCGAACCGGGATTCGAACCCACAATCAAAGGTTTCTGGCGTGCCCAAGGGACGCAACTCTGCACAGATATGTAAGGGGGAGGAGGCAGAGATGTAAGACCAGACACTTGTTCAGCTGCAGCTGTTTGTTTGTTTGTTTGTTTGTTTGTTAATTGCCACACTCGGCAATATTCCCTTATAGGAATGAAGTCACATTGTGAGCCCCGCGCTCTGGTAGCTGTGCATGATGGTTTTAGTACCACTGATGTATGGCCATTGTTTGTGCAGTTGTTTGATGAATGTGTTTCAAGATATCAGCCCTATGTTCAGCAACCATTCTGTTGGCCATGTTTTTGTCATCTAACTCATGTTTTGGATGACCACAGACACTGACCCATTATTGACTATTTAGCATTTTGATGGTCAAACCTCAGTTTCTACAACCATGTAAACAGATGTGATGTTTGGAGGAGACAATAACATGTCTTCACTCCCAGGAGTAAAAGTTGCGCACTGTAGCTCACCTGCACCTGTAGCTCACCTGTATATGTCATCAACGGCTTTTGTCAGTGTTTTTAATAAGATTCTCTGGTACACAGATCTAGAACAATCCGCAGAGGACAAAGTCATAATTTTTGACGAGGTAGAGAAATTCAATAAGGACAAATACGTTTACTCGACTGACTGGTGGGCCGTTCAGAAACTTTGGTGGGACACAAATCTATGATTGATAAGGAAATGTTGTGATCATACATGTTGGTATTGAGTTTTTACCATTGTTGAATGTTGACTACTTGCACTTTTACTATTGTTGAATGTTGACTACTTGCACTTTTACTATTGTTGAATGTTGACTACTTGCACTTTTACTATTGTTGAATGTTGACTACTTGCACTTTTACTATTGTTGAATGTTGACTACTTGCACTTTTACTAGTGTGAGGTTGCCGTCCCCTGCTTGTGACGATTGTTATCTTACTTAAAAGATACAGTCCGTTACTACTTGCGGGTAGAGACTCGAGAAGAAGGCAGTCGGACAGTAACCAGGTTTCACAATGCAAAGAAACATTTTCTACAAAACATTGATGATAGGTCATATTTTATTTCAAGGTAATATTTTTGTTTATGTACGTATTTCTTTGAATTTTAGAATCCAGGATTCTTCTTTGACCAATATGGGTCTTATTTATGCTGATGGCACTTGCAAGTATCAAGAATCAAGTTCACTCTGTGCATACAGAAATACGCCTTCCATGAGGAGTTGTATTTGTACATATGTCACGTTTCGACATTTCGCAGAACAAATGGGTTCATATATTTCAATATAAATTGCCTGATTTATCTGGAAAGGGCAATAGGTCCAAATATCAAGAGTTTGGTGGAACCCACACATCTCTATGACAGATGGATGTACACAGAAGGCCGAACGAGAGTCTCACACACTGGAGAAATCTCAGTAAAGACATGAAAGCATACACTGAATATTATAAGTTAGTACTTCATACTTCTTATAGGACTGTAGTGTGTAAGTAGTCCAAGATTGCTAGGACATAGTATAGGACGGACTGTCCACATAGTATTGTTTCACAGGATGACTTCAGAGCTGAAGTGTCCTGTTTTTATATGTATTAATGCTTTTTCGTATATATACGGGAGACCATAAGTGTGGACGAGGGACTCCTCCAGTGGGAATTCGCGACAGTGACCCTGGAGGAGGACCTGCAAGGACAAGTCCCTCACATGGAAAGAAGCTTTCTCCACGACAGATGGAACTTGCTTGCCCTCCCTTGGACCGCACTGTATACAGAGGACCATTCACTATCCAGGAAAGCTCGCCTCTACGACTACCGTCGAGTCAAGTCACCTTCTGACCTTCAAACTATTATTTTCATTTAGGTCCAGCAGCTTGAGATAGTGAACTAATACCGAGACATGTCGCATGTCCTGGAGATAGGGGTGTGCGAGTTTGGAGAGATGAACAATCTTGTTCTAAATGTGGGCAAAGAAAGAACTAAACCTTCACAATGAAGTCACCTCCTGACTGACTAGGAGACCTTAAGTGCGGATGAGAGACTCCTCCAGTGGGAAATCGCTACAGTGACCCTGGAGGAGGACCTGCAAGGACGAGTCCCTCACATCGAAAGAAGCTTTCTCTACGACATATGGAACTTGCTTGCCCTCCCTTGAACCGCACTGTATACAGAGGACCACTCACTATCCAGGAAATCTCGCCTCTACGACTGCCATAAATCAAGTCACCTTCAAACTATCACATGTCCTGGAGATAGGGGTGGTGGAGTTAGGAAAGGTGAACAATCTTGTTCTAAATGAGGGCAAAGAAAGAACTAAACCTTCACAATCAAGTCACCTCCTGACTTTCAAACTATCGCATGTCCTGGAGATTGGGGTGGTGGAGTCAGGAAAGGTGAACCAAGGTACACCAAGGCATTTAAATGGTTTAAGGCAAAAGATTTTGAGAACAATTCTTGGGACGAGTTAAGACTGCTTTTCTGGTGAGATACCAGCAAAATTCCATGAAAATATATGATAGGCTTCATAGGCTGCATAACAGGAAGCAGAAGACTCTGAAATTTTGAGGAATATGAGTCAAGGAGCCTTAACTGCTGGGATGACACTTTGGTGAAGGATGCTGTCATCAGAAACTCAAAACCTCAGACTAGGCAGTTTATATTGACAAGGCCTCATGGCACCAAGGCCCAGGTCCGTGAGAGTGCCAGGATGGCGGATGTTGCTTTTGGAAGCACATCTCCCTCAAATGTTACAAGCCGAATGATTGTAATTTTAAAAAATTATTTCGTAAAAAGCAGACCTTCTCTGAAGTGAACTTACTGCTTGTATTCAATGTATGTGTCATTACCTATAATGGTTTTATTTTACTTTATCAGAGATGTCAAGAACATGACACTCTGATGTCAAGATCTCCAGCTGCTGTGACCAAGTGGAGTGTGGAGTTGTTGCACATTGTCAGCTTCCAGTCACAACCAGAACTACAACCACTGCCACTTGTCCCCAGCTTCCTGAAGGCCAGCCCAGGACCTTCCAACTCTGACCCATCCTGGAGGTGGGTGTGTGTAGGGAGGAACAGAGAAACATCAATTGTCACACCGACATTCTTTGTGTTCTGAGCCACCATTACAACATTGCCTGGCTCATGGACAGTTCTGACTGAAGTCAGCATCTGACACTAGAACACTAGATGTCCTGGAGAAGGGGGTGGTCGAGTTGTGGAAGGCAAACATTGACGTTCTGATCGAAGAGAAAAAGAGAAAACAATCCTTCCAATGTTCACTCAGTGCATACAGAAATACGCCTTCCATGAGGAGTTGTATTTGTACATATGTCACGTTTCGACATTTCGCAGAACAAATGGGTTCATATATTTCAATATAAATTGCCTGATTTATCTGGAAAGGGCAATAGGTCCAAATATGAAGAGTTTTGTGGAACCCACACATCTCTATGATAGATGGATATACAAGGAAGGCCGAACGAGAGTTGCTCACGCACTGGAGAAATCTTAGTAAAGACATGAAAGCATACACTGAATATTATAAGTTAGTACTTCATACTTCTTATAGGACTGTAGTGTGTAAGCAGTCCAAGATTGCTAGGACATAGTATAGATATGTCCACATAGTGTTGTTTCACAGGATGACTTCAGAGCTGAAGCGTCCTGTTTTTATATGTATTAATGCTTTTTCGTATATATATGGGAGACCATAAGTGTGGACGAGGGACTCCTCCAGTGGGAATTCACTACAGTGACCCTGGAGGAGGACCTGCAAGGACAAGTCCCTCACATGGAAAGAAGCTTTCTCCACGACAGATGGAACTTGCTTGCCCTCCCTTGGACCGCACTGTATACAGAGGACCATTCACTATCCAGGAAAGCTCGCCTCTACGACTACCGTCGAATGAAGTCACCTCCTGACCTTCAAACTATCGCATGTCCTGGAGATGGGGGTGTGTGAGTTTAGAGAGGTGAACAAACTTGTACAAAATGACGGCAAAGAAAGAACAAAACCTTCACAATGAAGTCACCTCCTTCCTTTCAAACTATCGCATGTCCTGGAGATGGGGGTATGTGAGTTTAGAGAGGTGAACAAACTTGTTCTAAATCAGGGCAAAGAAAGAACAAAACCTTCAAAATGAAGTCACCTCCTTCCTTTCAAACTACCGCATGTCCTGGAGATAGGGGTGTCGGAGTCAGGAGAGGTGAACAATTTTGTTCTGAATGTGGGCAAAGAAAGAACAAAACCTTTACAATGAAGTCACCTCCTGACTTTCAAACTACCGCATGTCCTGGAGATGGGGGTGGTGGAGTTTGTAGAGTGGCACTGTGTCAAGCCTGCTCACCCCGCACGCAAGGCAACAGTTCTATTGATTATATTTTCTTTTCTAGTGTTGGACAGTTTACTAGACTCACCCCAGCGAAAATATTTCACGAAGTCGGTGGAGTTCACGAAAAGTTCATGAACAGTTCGTGAAGCCTACGTGAAGTGTTCGTGAAATTTTCATGAACTGTTCGTCAATAGTTCACGCACCTAGTTCACAAACTTTTGTTCACAAACTTTTCATGAACATTAAATACACTTAATGAAATATTTGAAGTTCATGAACTACTGGATTCACCAAATGTTCGTGAACTCATTTCATGAACTATTCGTGACCTCACTTCTTGACCTTAAGTGAAACAAAAATGTGAATTTCAAGGAATTTTTATAAGACTTTTATGTAAACACGGTGATATGAAATGTTAAAGTATGAAGCAATGCACACATTTCTATCTAAATTTACAATTACTTGTATTTGCATTTTCACCAAAAAATATTTTGTTACTTGAGTCATTATAAAAAAATGACAATATTTATGTCCTGGACCCAAACAATTTTGGAATGTCAAAACACACTTTTAAAAAGCAGGTGATATGTTAGATCCAAGCCTTGTGTTGATCAAACAAACTTGAAAAATATTTATTAAACTAAATTACTATTTAAAAAATTATAATATATATGCCCAAATAAGCAAATTTCTTTGTCCCAGTAAGAGGAATTTGAAGATTTTACCTTATAATAACTGTAAAAACATCCTTTCAGTTATCGCTTGGATGGCTCAAAATAAAAATACACATTGTAAGAATGTCATGGAGTTTTGTTTTGTGCCAAAAGCTGGAAGTATCTTCTGTAAAAGATGTCAAAGGCCACAGTCCACAATAATTTGTCTTTCCAGTAACAACTTCTGAAAACATAAAAATATTAAGACCTCCCTTGGCATGACCAAATTATCTTCCTGTCATGCTCAGAGGACATTTCCTGCAGAGACATTTGCCATGTAGGGTTGACAGCATGAGCAGAGAAGAGGACAAAAAAGCAGCATTAAGGTAAAAAAATGTGTGAGAATATCCTTCCCATGTCTTTTCCATAATGCACATTAATCACATATACTATTTGCTATATTTAATAATGTTTTTGTTAGTTAAAAATGGATCAATGGGTAAATACAAGAGGACTGTAAATTTTGGTCAAGGGAGCATTCGTTGCATATAAAATTACAAATTGCACAGTATTTGTCTTTCCTGTAACAGTCTTTCCCATCACTCAGTTTTTTGTTATGGTAAAGACAGGTTTAGTTACAGGAAAGACATTTGCTTGTTATTGGAGTAGACATTTGTCCTCTGAAATGTGAATTTCTTGTTGACACCTGTGCTAAAATAATATTTACATGGATGAAAATGTGGAAAACATTAGATAAAGGATCACATTTGTTACTGTTGGCAATAAATCCAAAAAATGATTATTTTTTTCATAAATTTACCAAACAGTGTTACAGGACAGACATATTTTGTTACAGGAAAGAAATTATTATTTCAAAATGTCAATTATATGCAACAATTACACTGAAGTAATATTTGACTGAAGAATATGTTATTATCTATAAATCAAGATGGACACATTAATAACTGTTTGTATGCATATATGGTTATTGGGAGTGATTATGCTGAAACTTTAATTTATTGTTACAGGAAAGACATTTGCTTGTTATTGGAGTAGACATTTGTCCTCTGAATTAGATAAAGGATCATGTACATAATCTACAGTTTTTAATATAAAAAATAATTATTTTTAATAAGTTTCACATAAAAATGTTACGGTGAAGACAATTTATGAGGATGTGTTTGTTAATGGAAAAGACATGGAAGACATTAGTCCTCTGACACAATATATAACACTGAAACATTAAAACAACAAATGCTCTACATTAAATGTAAATGTATATTCTGTTTCACTTGCATACCGGAATACATAATACAAAGGCTAATAAAGATGCAAAATGTGTCACAGTTATCAAGTTACAGTGGGGAAATAGCATAATGCTTTCATGTTTGGGAATATATATTTAGACACTTGTCACAGTCATCTTTAAATATATTGTTTTTTCCTCATTAACAGAATCAATCATGGGCATTACTAACGCAGAAAGACAAAGAAAGTTCCGACTGAACAGAGATGGTAACCCTGAAAGAAGACAACAATATATTGAGTATGAGAAGAGAAGATATAGAAGAAATAAGGAAACTGGTAAAAAGAAGAGTTTTAAGGACATGACAGATCGTGAAAAGCGACATGCACGAAGGAAATGGAGGACAGAAAAAAGAATATACAGAAAAAAGCTGAAGGAAGATTTGACTTTGACACCACCAATGTGACTCCTGCTCAACCAAATGAAGAACCATCAAGACAAAGACAGCAAAGTGAAAGGAAACGAAAGAAAGAGGCGGCAAAATGCTATAGGGACAATGACAAATTAAAAACTCAGTTAGAAAAAGCAAAGCAGAAAGTAGACATGTACAGAAAAAGATGGCAAAGAGCTAGAGAAAGTAATCCTACAGAACCAGACACGCCTAGAACCAAAACCAGAAAGTTTCTTCGATGTTTCTCACAGAAAACTGCAAGAAGAACTCTACTTTTCCACAATGCACTGATCAATCAACTGAAGCAATCCTACAAGGAAAAAGCTAAAATGAAAGAAAAACAACAAATAGTCAGAATACTTTCTGGATCAATTCTGAGAAAGTACAAGTTTAAGTCTGTTGCCCTAAATATTTGTGGAGCAACAGATACCAACAAGCGAAGACGGAATACTTGTCTTTCCAAGAGACTGTACAAAACTGTAAGAGAGTTTTATGAGAGGGAAGATGTCTCCAGACTAATGCCAGGATCCAAAAGAACTGTCACATTTAGAAAAGTGAAGAAACAGCGAAGACTTTTAAAGGACACCATACTAAACATCCACCTCAAGTTCAAGGCTGAAACTGGATCAAATATGAGTTACACAACATTTTGTCGGTTTCGTCCATTTTGGGTAGTATTCCCCACTGACAGTGACAGGAACACCTGTCTATGGAAGACCTGTGAAAATGCACAATTTATGACTCAAGCATTGTTCGAATGTTGCTCAATCAAGCATAAGAATGTTGATGGTCTAGTGGAAGATCTTGTGTGCAGTACTACATCTAAGGAGTGCATGTATTCAACATGCATGAAGTGTAGTACAAAAAGAATACCTTATGACAAGAAGAAAATGAATGATACTATAGAATGGCAACACTGGAAAATAAAATCTGAAAAGCGGACTGTGAAGATTTGCAAGAAACTTGAAACAAAAGAAGTTTCTTTTACCGTGAAAGAAACCGAAATTGGTCATGTAGCAGACCTAACTGACCGTTTGAACATGGACATGGAATGTTACAAGAGGCACAGATTTAATATAAGAACACAGTTTGAGTTTTTCAGAGAGAAGAAGTTTAATCTCAAGGAAAATGAATGCCTTGTTCACGTAGATTTCTCAGAGAATTATGTCTGCAAAATGAGGAATGAAGTTCACAGCATGCATTTTGGAGCATCTAAAAAACAGTTGACTTTACACACGGGCATCTATTACTGTCAAGGTGAAAAACCCCAAACCTTTTGTATGGTGTCTGAAAATTTGAACCATGGCCCTGGAGCTATCTGGGCACACCTGAGACCCGTGCTGCAGCAGATCAAAGATAGAAATCAAAGAATTGATAGTCTTCATTTCTTTAGCGATGGACCCACAGCCCAGTACAGACAGAAAGCCAACTTTCACCTACTCTCATTAGAGCCACGTAAATTAGGATTTACAACTGTATCTTGGAACTTTTTTGAATCTGGTCATGGAAAGGGTGTTCCTGACGCCGTGGGTGGTGCGATAAAAAGAAGCAGTGACCAAAAGGTAAAGTATGGACACGACATCACATCTGCGAAGACATTTGTAGATCTAAACAAAGATCTGAACATTTATGTCAAGCTCATCCCTTTTGATGCTGTTACTCAGAAGGTGACTGAACTTGACACCATGTCACTGAAGACAATCAAGGGCACTTTAAGATTGCACCAAGTCATTGTTCAAGGCCAAGGAGTGATATCTCACAGAGACATTAGTTGCACCTGCAAAAGTCCCAATGAGTGCAAAGGACACACACTAACCCAGGCTCTTGTTTGTGATAATTCAGCACGGAATGCCACAAAGGAGGAACATCTCTCCAATTCCATGACAATGAGAAAACAACTCGTTGACAGAAACAGAAGCAATGATAAATCAAAGAAAAGAAAAGAAGGTAGTAACATGATCCTTGACGAAAGCATAGATGAATATTTTGAAAATCACCTGAAGGAATTGAAGAAGTGTAGAAGCATCAAGCAACTGCAAAACAAGTGCAAACACATTTCTGAAAGTATGCCAGAGCTCAATGCCAATCCAACATCAGTGAACATTGTCACACACCATCTGGAAGTGGATATGGATGCGATGGATGTGTATCCAGATGATGTACCTGATGAAAGAACCCTTTATCCATGCAAAGTACATTCAAATGGAAATTGTCTCCCATCTTGTGCCAGTATTTTTGCCTATGGATGTGTGGGTAAAACATCAGAAATGAGCGTCCGTATTTTGGTGGAACTTGTTCTAAATGAACAGTACTATTTGACAAATGAAAATCTGCAAAAAGGGGACGGAGAAAGTTGTAGGAAAAACTTACCTAAACTTTATGCTCAATATTCAGACATGTTTATTCCTGGAATGCACCTAAGCCAGAAGATCATCCAAGATATTTATAGACTTGAGGTTTTGAAGGTCAGATGTGATAAATCGTTCATGGGAATATGGCAGCTTCATGCCTTAGCAAGTGTTCTGAAGTCTCCACTCTACTCTGTATATCCTGCCTTAGGCAGTGTTAGTGTACGAAAAGATCTTCACCGTCTGATATTATCACGAGTTGGAACAAAATGCAATCACCCAGTACATATCCTATGGACAAGTACCAGGAACAAGGACCTAACAGTGGAACACTGGGTTCCAAACCACTTTGTGCCAGTATTACCCCATCAGTACCCAACAACTTGCAACAGGGAAATGATAGGACCATCAACGGATGATGACTTTGATCAAAGGTATGATGATGAAGCGGAGAAACAGAAAGAGACAGATGTTGAAGCAGAGGAACGAATGGAGATGGAGACTGGAGCGGAGGAACAAAAGGAGATGGATACTGGAGCGGAGGAACGAATGGAGATGGAGACTGGAGCGGAGAAACGAAAGGAGATGGAGACTGGAGCGGAGGAACGAAAGGAGATGGAGACTGGAGCGGAGGAACAAAAGGAGATGGAGACTGGAGCGGAGAAACGAATGGAGATGGAGACTGGAGCGGAGAAACGAAAGGAGATGGAGACTGGAGCGGTGAAATGAAAGGAGATGGAGACTGGAGCGGAGGAACGAAAGGAGATGGAGACTGGAGCGGAGAAACGAATGGAGATGGAGACTGGAGCGGAGGAACGAAAGGAGATGGAGACTGGAGCGGTGAAATGAAAGGAGATGGAGACTGGAGCGGAGAAATGAAAGGAGATGGAGACTGGAGCGGAGGAACGAAAGGAGATGGAGACTGGAGCGGAGAAATGAAAGGAGATGGAGACTGGAGCGGAGGAACGAAAGGAGATGGAGACTGGAGCGGAGGAACGAATGAAGATGGATACTGGAGCGGAGGAACGAAAGGAGATGGAGACTGGAGCGGAGGAACGAATGGAGATGGAGACTGGAGCGGAGGAACGAAAGGAGATGGAGACTGGAGCGGAGGAACGAAAGGAGATGGAGACTGGAGCGGAGATACAGAATGTGATAGATGTTGTTCCTGATCCAGAGCACTGTGTTGGAAAGTATGTCATTGTTGATTATGAAGGAGTTCCTTATCCAGGATATGTGGAGAATGCAGGTTTTGAAGATGTGTATGTTGATTGCATGCATAAAGTTGGAAAGAGATACGCCAACCACTTCTACTGGCCAAAGAAACTTGTAGATAAGTGTTGGTATAATCAAGACCAAATAATTGCAGTTATACCCAAACCAACAAAAGTTGCTGGGTCGTCTCACTTTGCAATCGAACAACAAATATGGGAATACACAATGAACTGTGTGGACACAAGGAGTGGAGAACTGCACTAAATGTTTGTACCTGCACTCATCATCAGTGCTTTTATTGTTAATGTGCGTTCACATGTTTCAAAGAATTGACAGTTGTCAAATGTTATGGTTCTGGTTTTCATTGATATTGTGATGTTCATTGTATTCGATATAATAAAATTTAAAATGATTTTACAGAGAGCTCTATGAAAATAATGACAAGGAGTATAGCTGACAAACACAAGTACAGTCATACATGTAATGGTAATACAGTGACGGTTCTTATGTGACAAATGCCTTCACGGAGAGGAGAAATCCTTCAAAGAGTATTTTAGTATGGCATATTACAGAGAATTCAGTGCTTATCTTCTATTTTTTTACACAAGTGTCCATCCTGTAACATATTTCATTTCACAATGGACGAATAGCTTCACTTTATACTCTCTTGTTACTGTTTGCCTAATTGTTCATTACAGTGTTTCAGTTTTACAAATTGTGAAATGCTGAAGGGCATACACTAAAAACTTTTGAAATTTTGTCTGTTCTTTAATAAAATTGTCTATCCCATAACAGCTCCCATGTTTGAAATGCTATGTCAGTTTTTCTCATTCAGTTTCATGTTTATTTTAAGAGATGACGAATAAATGTATGTTTTTCTTTTTAAACTGGAAAAGACTGTTTACATTAGTATCTGAGGAGAGATCATAACTATTTTATCAAAGTGTCCTTCCTGTAACACTTTCTGTTCTTCCTGTAACACAGATGTCTTTCCCGTAACACAGCACTATTTTAGCATAAGTTGACAAACTGACTGAAACAAGCATTCAAAAGGATGTAGCTTTTAAGGTTATGATACCACTTTAACAAATAACTGATTCAGACGAATGTATTGTTGGCAAATCTGGTAACGATTAAGATGTATGTGTTACACATCCAAACCAAAATATGTAAAATGGTATGACAAGTTGATTTTTTTCACATATTTGAACTATTCTTATTTCCATTTTAATCTAAAACTGAACATCATAACTTAAAGAGATTCTGAAAGTTATTATTCTAATCAAACAACCTTCTTTAACTGAATCTTGACCAATTTTAAAACTGTTTGAGACATTTGCCACCTCTGCTACAGGATAAAAGATTTTAAAAATATTGTGCCAAAGGGTTGTAAGATTGCAATTTGTTATTTTCACACTTTGCAGTTGTTGTTAAAAGCAAATATGAAAATAAAATTTTCATTTTGAGAGACTGGATTATATCTTTTTTCAATCTTCAAATTCTGTCATTTTTTGATAATGACTCATATAATGCGACATACAGTCTTATATTCTCTATAATGTGGTCAGTTACTAATTCTTTAATTTAAATAAAATTATTGCAAAGATACCAAGTATCTTATTTTTCCACCTCATTTCTTCTAGATGACAGACTCGCACACACAAGATGCAACAAATCTTGGAAGTACCCAAGGTGAGTTGAGTCAAAATTATGATGAAATTCAGTATTATTATCAGTCCATGGGCAGCCACTTCAATAAGCACAAGCAGCCAGCAAAACAGATTATTATAACCAGGGTATTTTGGAAAAAGGGTTTTTTAGTATTTACTTAGAATGTAGTTTACGAAATTAAGCTTTTGGGTGAAAATATGGATGCATATGAGAGAAGTGACCGTACAGGGTGAGGGCATAACCCCCAGGGCAAATGATTATTGATTTTGCTTCTCTTAAGTGATAGAGATAACTTTTCATTAGTACGATGAAATTAGTAGAATACGGTCTTGTAGTATAAGGGTCAGAAGGGAAATGAATGGATGGAACAAAAGTTGTTAGTCCTGATGTGATCAAATATTTGCTACTACGTGACTGGAATGTCTAAATAACAAGCTTCATTTGAATCACAATCTTTTCGGGGCCTTCCAGTCTGACAGAGTATTGGGTTTTCATCTAGGGTTGTTTTGAGTTGTGGGTATGTTCGGTTGACCAATGATTTGACCATTAATTTAGGAAATTAGTTGAGTGTTTGGTTTGGTTAGAAGAACTTGATAGAAAGACTGATTGAAATGGGAATTGGGGTACATAGAGAAGTGAGCGTTATGACTCATTTCTCATGATGTAAAATATGATTTCGGTGGGAGGAGATAAAATTATCATCGATAGTATTTTGTTAGTTGTCCGAGAGTGGTGCGGGGAGTCGGGAGCATACAGCTGAACAGAAAGGTTCACTGTGGTTTTGGGATCCCGAGTCAGAAAAGAAGTAGAGTTAACGTTCATCAGAAAAACCATCAGGCTCTTCAACCATCATTTAGGTATGTGTTGTACTTAAGAAATTCAGGCAACAACAAGAATTTATCTGAGGACCATGTGTGCATATTTATGATTAATTCTATCATAAATAAAAAGGACTGGAGCAAACCATCTGACTTGTGATTTTGAGATAGCTACATCATCCCTAGAACCAAGGAGTAGTTGATAAGTAGAAGTGACCATAGGTAGAAGGGTAAAGTACCCGGAACCTAAGGTTACATATGGCGGAAATGCTCTAAGATCACCGTACCATGCTCATCACAAGTTTGAACAGTTTGCATCTGCAGCTGAGTTGCTGGACACTTGATGGTTGTTAGCCTGACACGAGCCGATGCTATTTGCCATTCACGGTAGGTGATGTCCTGTAAAGCAAGAATTGATTGTGAGGGATGTGTTTTGCCCTTGTATATGTGAACTATGCTCACCATCGGGACTATGGTTCACTGTCTGAAAGCCGTGGGGTGGTCAGTTTCCCATGAAGAGACTGTGTTATTGATTTACGGCTACTACCATAAAAGTGATATTGATTTTCTAGTGTGGGACAGTCACACTGATGGAGGACCCTAGCTGCACGCTTGTGTGCATAGGAACTTTCTGCAGTATTATAACACTGTTATTATCTCTCATCACCAACAATGAGCACGAGAAGTCTTGAAATTATGATGTTGAATTTGGACATATTGTCAGAGAAGAACCAAAGTGACTCAAAATGTTTCATGACAATGAAAATTGTTCTGCCTCTGATATTACAGAGACAAATGACAGTTTATTTTCAAGAGGACTTGGAAATAAGGACAAATTAGACAACAGTTTTGCAGCTTTAGCAAGGGCTTTTTCCCTAAGTCAGTTTTCTCTTGAGAAATTCAATGGAAGTGATCCAGAAATTGCAAGTTCATGGTTAAGCAGATATGAGAAATTTAATTCTTTACATAATTATTCAGAAGAATGGACAAAGACAGCATTTAGTTTATGGTTAGACAAAAATGCTTTGAAGTGGCATGAAGCTCAAGACTTCAGTGAAAAGTCCTGGAATGAGGTGAAGACAGCTATCCTTGCAAGGTACAAACTAAATTCAGCAAAAAGATATGAAAGACTAGACAAGCTTTATAATAGGAAACAGAAACAGTCTGAGGATTTTGAGGACTTTCTTCAAGAATTGCAATATGAAGCAAAACGTCTTGAAAGACTAGACGACAACTTTCTCATGGATGCCGTCATTAGGAATTCTCAACCTCACATTAAACAGTTCATTTTGACAAGATTGCATGAGACCAAGGATCAAGTCCTGGAAAGTGCAAGAATAGCAGATGCTGCATTTGGACTGGCCACATCAGAAATTGACAGACTTGTGTCTGTTATAGAGGAGCTCGTTGGACAAGTATCCTTACTGACCAGTGCTGAAAATACTCGAACAGGAGGGAACTTTTCATACGAGCATCAGGATGACTCTATGTACAGAAAACAGTACATTAAAACTGCAGGGACTGAGTGTACTGATGACCAACAACCAGTGAAGAACGGGACACAAACATTCCATCAACATAACAGAAGTGGTTGTGCATCAACACATGTTGATATTGGGGACATGAGTGACAATGATGTTCCCTACAGACAAAACTGGAGCCTACCTACTTGTCATTTCTTGATGAGTTTTGGTTGCCTACTTTTGGAACAAGAGAACCCTTTGATAATTAATTAATAAATTATTCTGCTGCCTACTTTTTAACTCTTAAACTTAATGAAACCAGGAGAGAAATGTTACATTATTTTCATCTTTATCTGTAATAGCAACAGTAATTGTCATTGTCAAATTCTGCGCAATAGTCACGATTCCATTTGGTGAGAAGATTTTAATTAAATTACCCCTGAGACAGTCAGTGGAATGACATCAATATTCAGATATCAGGAGCAATCTAATTGTCCCTCTGATTATAAACTTAGATGTACAGAATATGTATGTAATTTGAAACCATGATTCTGCTTTTTGTAGCAGAATATGACCCGGCCAAATCATGAAATGATAACCTGAAATGTACATAAAATCACATATAATGCACCACTGTGTAAAGTACTGTTAGTGTCTTGCATACTAAAATTATATTTGGCTAAATGAACTGATAAAACAGCACAGTGATTTTGGATATTAGTGCTGATAGGTTAGCACTGAGATGATTTATTTAAACTCGGCATTCAAAATTTGTGTTGGAGACTTTGGTCCCTAACTTATCTTTTATCATTGCAGTTGGTTTAATATCAAAATGTGGCAGAACCTGGTATCACAGTAAACCCTTTGTGTTGTCTGACTCAGTTGTTTACATTGGAATTCATGGATTGTTTTGTTTTCAGGTGTTCAAGGATCTCTTGCCATGACAGGAAAATGTGCCAAGTGTAGATATCAATGTCGGTAGGTGAAGCTTTACTATTAAAAGTATTAATTTTGATTTTCATTAAGAAACCTGGATAAAAATATGCATAATTACTAGCAATTTAATAGGGATGTCAAATAGTGAATAGATCATGCAGATTTTGAAAAACAAATGGTCTTCTAAATAGAGTTGTGACGATAGATCAATACGTATTCGTATCACGATCCAAGAACATGCGATACGATACATCGTTACGTTTTCTGTTTATCGATATATTTACGATACATTACATTAATTGAATCTACCTGTTTTGATGCGTAATATTTGGTTATAAACTCGTTTTAATTATCCACAATAAAACAGAATTGAGATCTTGTTCATTTTTTCCTACTGATATGAAGTAATGAACATGACAGTAAATGTAAAACAAAAAACAAACTGCATAATTTTGCTTAATTGATTTTATTTCTCAACTTACAGGCATGTTCAGCATTGAAATGTGTACAGTGATACGTATCGAATCGAATCGTATCGTAAAGCATGTATCACAATATGTATTGTATCGTGGCAAATGTGTATCGTCACAACTCTACTTCTAAAGCATCCATTGGAAATTGTTCAAAATGTGAGCAAACTTTGTCTCAGAAAGAAAAGAAAAAATGATATGCTAAGTGTTTATCTTATCAGTATAATACTTCAAAAGAACAATGTAAGTGAATGAATTTAAATTTTACTTTTCTTGCAATTTTAGTTCTGCTTGTATATTAATTTAGTCCTATTCCAAAAAAGGACACTTTCAATTTATGAAAGAGCAATTAATACTTCACTTGACTATTTTTTAAAGTAAAGTATTAACATGTCTTTCTTTTCAATAACAGGTGCAAAGACATTTCAAGACTGAAGGAAAGAGTGCGACATCTTGAGGAGGCCTTCAAGAAGCTCCAGGCAGAGAAGCAGAACACATCTTCCCAACTTGTGTCTCCTGTGGCATCACCATTAGCTTCACCACTAGCTTCGCCACTGGCCAGTCCAGCAGCAAAACTCCCTGGTGGCCGGCTGTTACACCCTCCCCATGTGCCCCATGTGAAGCAGTGACCTCACAAGTCAACTCCCTGGTGGCCGGCTGTTACACCCTCCCCATGTGCCCCATGTGAAGCAGTGACCTCACAAGTCAACTCACTGGTGGCCGGCTGTTACACCCTCCCCATGTGCCCCATGTGAAGCAGTGACCTCACAAGTCAACTCACTGGTGGCCGGCTGTTACACCCTCCCCATGTGCCCCATGTGAAGCAGTGACCTCACAAGTCAACTCCCTGGTGGCCGGCTGTTACACCCTCCCCATGTGCCCCATGTGAAGCAGTGACCTCACAAGTCAACTCCCTGGTGGCCGGCTGTTACACCCTCCCCATGTGCCCCATGTGAAGCAGTGACCTCACAAGTCAACTCACTGGTGGCCGGCTGTTACACCCTCCCCATGTGCCCCATGTGAAGCAGTGACCTCACAAGTTAACTCCCTGGTGACCAGCATCTCCCATTTACCGAAGACAAATATACAGCTGTGTGTCAAAGAGCTGGCTCATCTGGACTTCAGTGAGGAAGAACTGAGGGACTGCTCTTTGAGTGGGAAAAAGTCCCCACATTCCAAAGAAATTGCTAGACCTCCATTAGATAACACAAAGGTTGCCTCATTTAAGCAAGCTGCAATGAAGCACAAGCCAGGTACTGAGTGGAACCAAACAAGGGAAAAGTTTCAGAATGTGCAAAAACAGAAAAGAAGTCAAAGTCAACCTAGGCAATTTTAAAAAAGAAATTTAGTATGGAGTGACATTTTTAACATTTGGCTATTAAAATAAAGTTAAGAGTTTTAGAAACCATTTCACAGTTATTTGTATTGATAAATGTCTCAATAACTATCAACTTCGTAAATATCTGGACCAGTCAGAATGTTTTCATTTAAAATTTCTTGATTTTTATATTCTCATTTGATAGTAAAGTTGTGAACTTTGACAAATTTATTTTATATCAATTTTAAATCTAAACTTGTGGGGATCATCAAAATAATCAGCTCCCAATGTATCGTGTAACGTACAAGAATATTTTTAAATGCAACACTTTTGTAATATACTTTTCTGTGACATTTTTAATGGCACTTCTAGTCTTCGCCTTGATAAAAGGATAAATCAGAAGTCAATATTTCTAATGTAAATGAGCTTCAGTGCTAGGTCACAAGCTGTCCATGGTATTGGTCATCAAAACCAAGTTTATGTGACAGGTTAATGTGCATTAGCTCACTTGATGTCAGAGTTTGCTGTTTCATTGAAGTACTGCTGACAATATAAATGATTGTATTTTATACCTTTTGTTTGTCTTTTTTAGATGTCTTGAAAGTGCACTTTAAATCATTCTTGGCAAAACCAAGTTGCCCCTTGTTACATCCCTCAACTGGTTAAATTATTGTTAGACACACTTCTTTTTTGAAAATGGCACAGAACTGTGTTTCTTTACAGCTGCAGAGTTCGTTAATAGTTCAGGAACTCATCATGAAAGTTTCCTGAAGACTAAATGGCCATTTGACTTCATGAAAAGTTCATGAACTTGTTCATGCATTCGTTCGAGAAAATTTCATGAACTTATTCACCAACAACTCGTGAACTAGTTCATGAACTTGTTCGTGAACTTAGTTCACGAAAAAGTTTGTGAAGTGAAAAGTGGCCATTTAGTCTTCACGAAAAGTTCATGAAAAGTTCATGAAAACTTCGTGAAATGTTCATGAAATGTTCGTGAATAGTTCATGAAGTATTCATCAAATTTTCGACAGGGAAAGACCAAACCTTCAGAATAAAGTCACCTCCTGACTTTCAAACTATCGCATGTCCTGGAGATGGGGGTGATAGAGTCAGGAGAGGTGAACAATCTTGTTCTAAATGTGGGCAAAGAAAGAACTAAACCTTCACAATCAAGTCACTTCCTGACTTTCAAAGTATCGCATGTCCTGGAGATGGGGGTGGTGGAGTCAGGAGAGGTGAACAATCTTGTTCTAAATGTGGGCAAAGAAAGACCAAACCTTCACAATCAAGTCACTTCCTGACTTTCCAACTATCGCTTGTCCTGGAGATGGGGGTATGTGAGTTTAGAGAGGTGAACAAACTTGTTCTAAATGTGGGTAAAGAAAGAACTAAACCTTCACAACCAAGTCACCTCCTGACTTTCAAAGTATTGCATGTCCTGGAGATGGGGGTGGTGGAGTCAGGAGAGGTGAACAATCTTGTTCTAATGTGTGGACAAAGAAAGAACCAAACCTTCAGAATAAAATCACCTCCTGGCTTTCAAGTTATCACTTGTCCTGGAGATGGGGGTGGTGGAGTTTGTAGAGTGGCACTGTGTCAAGCCTGCTCACCCTGCACGCAAGGCAACAGTGCTATTGATTATATTTTCTTTTCTAGTGTTGGACAGTTTACGAGACTCAGCTCCCTGTGTCATGCCTGAGAGACCGAGGCTTTCATGGACATTTACTTTTTGCTTTGTGTATTGTATTCTGTAGTATCAGAGATTTCACTGTATTTCTCATGGTTATTGTTTGTATTCATTACACAAAGTCATGTCATCTGATGATGATGAAGAGACAGAAGTCAAATATTCTACTTCCATCAACCGTGCCTCCATTGATTTCCCAGAATTGCTCGTTTGTTTTGCTACTTAAACTGATCAAGTGGTTAGATCTCCAAATAGGGAGAGAGAGTCATCATTTTTGGCACCTACCCACGAGGGAGGGTTAGACAGCTTTGACGAGTCTATTGGTGACAAAACTGTTAATTTCAAAATGTCATTTGATCAGGAAGAAGGTGGAGCCAAGAACATCAAGAAACAGGGACAGTCTGGTTTATTTTCAACTGATTTTCAACCACTCAGATAGGTTAGACAGGAGTGTTTGTGCATTAGCTAATACTTTTGAACTTGCAGGCAGTGAATCTGTTAATGAAGGAACCTGGTTGAAGAAGTATGGAAAGTTTACATCACTGTATAGTTATTCAGAGGAAGGCAAGAAGAAGCCTTTAGTCTATGGTTAGATGCGAAGGCATTTAAATGGTTTCAAGGCAAAAGATTTTGAGAACAATTCTTGGGACGAGTTAAGACTGCTTTTCTGGTGAGATACCAGCAAAATTCCATGAAAATATATGAAAGGCTTCATAGGCTGTATAACAGGAAGCAGAAGACTCTGAAATTTTGAGGATTTCCTACAAGACCTTGAATATGAGTCAAGGAGCCTTTGGTGAAGGATGCTGTCATCAGAAACTCAAAACCTCAGACTAGGCAGTTTATACTGACAAGGCCTCACAGCACCAACGACCAGGTCCGTGAGAGTGCCAGGATGGCGGATGTTGCTTTTGGAAGCACATCTCCCTCAAATGTTACAAGCCCAACGATTGTAATTTAAAAAAATTATTTTTTAAAAAGCAGACCTTCTCTGAAGTGAACTTACTGCTTGTATTCAATGTATGTGTCATTATCTACAATGGTTTTATTTAAATATATCAGAGATTTCAAGAACATGACACTCTGATGTCCAGATCTCCAGCTGCGGTGACCAAGTGGCGTGTGGAGTTGTAGCACATTGTCAACTTCCAGTCACAACCAGAACTACAACCACTGCCACTTGTCCCCAGCTTCCTGAAGGCCAGCCCAGGACCTTCCAACTCTGACCCATCCTGGAGGTGGGTGTGTGTAGGGAGGAACAGAGAAACGTCAATTGTCACACCGACATTCTTTGTGTTCTGAGCTACCATTACAACATTGCTTGGCTCCTTGACAGTTCTGACTGAAGTCAGCATCTGACACTAGAACACTAGATGTCCTGGAGAAGGGGGTGGTCGAGTTGTGGAAGGCAAACATAGACGTTCTGATCGAAGAGAAAAAGAGAAAACAATCCTTCCAATGTTCACTCTGTGCATACAGAAATACGCCTTCCATGAGGAGTTGCATTTGTACATATCACGTATCGACATTTCGCAGAACAAATGGGTTCATATATTTCAATATAAATTGCCTGATTTATCTGGAAAGGGCAATAGGTCCAAATATCAAGAGTTTTGTGGAACCCACACATCTCTATGATAGATGGATATACACAGAAGGCCGAACAAGAGTTGCTCACGCACTGGAGAAATCTCAGTAAAGACAGGAAAGCATACACTGAATATTATAAGTTAGTACTTCATACTTCTTTTAGGACTGTAGTGTGTAAGCAGTCCAAGATTGCTAGGACATAGTATAGGTATGTCCACATAGTGTTGTTTCACAGGATGACTTCAGAGCTGAACTGTCCTATTTTTATATGTATTAATGCTTTTTCGTATATATACGGGAGACCCTAAGTGCGGACGAGAGACTCCTCCAGTGGGAATTCGCTACAGTGACCCCGGACGAGGACCTGCAAGGACGAGTCCCTCACATGGAAAGAAGCTTTCTCCACGACAGATGGAACTTGCTTGCCCTCCCTTGGACCGCACTGTATACAGAGGACCACTCACTATCCAGGAAAGCTCGCCTCTACGACTACCGTCGAATCAAGTCACCTTCAAACTATCGCATGTCCTGGAGATAGGGGTGAGTGAGGTTGGAAAGGTGAACAATCTTGTTCTAAATGTGGGCAAAGAAAGAACTAAACCTTCACAATCAAGTCACCTCCTTCCCTTCAAACTATGGCTTGTCCTGGAGATAGGGGGTGGTGGAGTAAGGAAAGGTGAACAATTTTGTTCTAAATGTGGGCAATGAAAGGCCAAACCTTCGGAATAAAGTCACCTCCTGACTTTGAAACTACCGTATATCCTGGAGATGGGGGTGGTGGAGTCAGGAAAGGTGAACAATCTTGTTCTAAATGAGGGCAAAGAAAGAAATAAACCTTCACAATCAAGTCACCTCCTGGCTTGCAAACTATCGCATGTCCTGGAGATGGGGGTATGTGAGTTCAGAGAGGTAAACAATCTTGTTCTAAATGTGGACAAAGAAAGAACTAAACCTTCACAATCAAGTCACCTCCTTCCCTTCAAACTATCGCATGTCCTGGAGATTGGGGTGGTGGAGTCAGGAAAGGTGAACCAAGGTACACCAAGGCATTTAAATGGTTTAAGGCAAAAGATTTTGAGAACAATTCTTGGGACGAGTTAAGACTGCTTTTCTAGCGAGATACCAGCAAAATTCTGTGAAAATATAGCCTGGGTGGGCACAGAACCAGGAAATGTATTGAATTATTGTCTTTCATGGTGATTTTGAATGTTGGAAAATGTTTAGAAAGACAGCAAACAATTCAACTCTTCATTATTTGATCCCGAATAGACTTGTTTAGTAAAAAGCAGACCTACTCCGAAGTGAACTAACTGCTTGTAGGTTTTATACAATGTAGGTATGTGTCATTATCTACAATGGTTTTATTTTACTTCATCAGAGATGTCAAGAACATGACACTCTGATGCCAAGATCTCCAGCTGCGGTGACCATGTGGAGTGCGGAGTTGTAGCACATTGTCAACTTCCAGTCACAACCAGAACTACAACCACTGCCACTTGTCCCCAGCTTCCTGAAGGCCAGCCCAGGACCTTCCAACTCTGACCCATCCTGGAGGTGGGTGTGTGTAGGGAGGAACAGAGAAACATCAATTGTCACACCGACATTCTTTGTGTTCTGAGCTACCATTACAACATTGCTTGGCGCCTGGACAGTTCTGACTGAAGTCAGCATCTGACACTAGAACACTAGATGTCCTGGAGAAGGGGGTGGTCAAGTTGTGGAAGGCAAACATAGACGTTCTGATCGAAGAAAAAAAAGAGAAAACAATCCTTCCAATGTTCACTCAAGAGGGAATTTAATATTTTTTTAACTTATGCTGCAATTACTACATTAATGCATTTACTGCTTGTTCTTGACAGAAAGAGTGAGTGAGTGAGTTGGGTTTAACGCCGCTTTTTGATATTATTCCAGTCATATCGCGGCGTGTCAGCTTAACTTGGGAGGAAAGCCCGAAGTGATGCAGGTTTCAGACGTTTACCACTTCGGTGAAACCCAAGAGCACGGGTATGGTGCTGACAAACCTAGAAACATAATCGGGGCGAACCGGGATTCGAACCCACAATCATAGGTTTCTGGCGTGCCCAAGGGACGCAACTCTGCACATCGAATCGCGGCGCCTTAGACGACTGGGCCACCCGTGTTCCCCTTGACAGAAAGAAGAGCTGTGTGAGGTCTTGCTGAAGAAGATGTAGCTGACAAGCAGAGGGTCAGTCTACAATAACTTCAGTCACATGCACCCAGTAGGGTTGCTGGAGTGAAATATGTTAATTGCCCTGTTTCCACCAAGTGGGAATAATGACCAAGAGACAGGTGATGTACAAGAACACTCAGTACACAAATAAAACAGATACATTTCCTTGTTATCAAAGCCTGGATGAAGACGATGACAATGTGTTTATTATCACGTTCAGGACAAGTTAATTACGGGTCAACTCTGAAATACAGAGTTGTTCTATGACCACTCATTTAGTGAAAGAAAAGATCGCCTATGATGTATTGCTGTCCAAGAGCATGTGGTTTAAACGTGAGGTCACTACCTGGCAGATAGATAGCACTTGATCTAAATATCCATTACACACCAAGAATAGGAACTTGCTTACGTCCTCCACGAGGAAAACTCTAGGCTGCTAGGTCAAAGGGCAAAACCCTGCTACCCAATACATACCGAAGTTTCCAGAAACGGCAGACAGACGGCAGACTGAGACAGGCAAACATAACCAGCAGCACAGTGAAAGGCCCAGAGTGTCAGAACCAGACTCAGAACCATTTTGTACTTGCAGTAATAAACCTCTGTTCCTGAACTACGAAACGTGTTGTGTTAAATGTAGGGGACTTCTTTGGGTGTCATGACCTGGATTCAGGAAAGTAAAGACATTAAGTACAGGGTAAGTGAATTTTGGTTCAGCAAATGTTTAGAAAGACAGCAAACAATTCAACGCTTCATTATTTGATCCTGAATAGACTGGTTTAGTAAAAAGCAGACCTACTCCGAAGTGAGGTAACTGCTTGTAGGTTTTATACAATGTAGGTATGTGTCATTATCTACAATGGTTTTATTTTACTTTATCAGAGATGTCAAGAACATGACACTCTGATGTCCAGATCTCTAGCTGCGGTGACCAAATGGCGTGTGGAGTTTTAGCACATTGTCAACTTCCAGCCACAACCAGAACTACAACCACTGCCACTTGTCCCCAGCTTCCTGAAGGCCAGCCCAGGACCTTCCAACTCTGACCCATCCTGGAGGTGGGTGTGTGTAGGGAGGAACAGAGAAACGTCAATTGTCACACCGACATTCTTTGTGTTCTGAGCCACCATTACAACATTGCCTGGCTCCTGGACAGTTCTGACTGAAGTCAGCATCTGACACTAGAACACTAGATGTACTGGAGAAGGGGGTGGTCGAGTTGTGGAAGGCAAACATAGACGTTCTGATCGAAGAGAAAAAGAGAAAATAATCCTTCCAATGTTCACTCTGTGCATACAGAAATACGCCTTCCATGAGGAGTTGCATTTGTACATATCACGTATCGACATTTCACAGAACAAATGGGTTCATATATTTCAATATAAATTGCCTGATTTATCTGGAAAGGGCAATAGGTCCAAATATCAAGAGTTTTGTGGAACCCACACATCTCTATGATAGATGGATATACACAGAAGGCCGAACGAGAGTTGCTCACGCACTGGAGAAATCTCAGTAAAGACAGGAAAGCATACACTGAATATTATAAGTTAGTACTTCATACTTCTTATAGGACTGTAGTGTGTAAGCAGTCCAAGATTGCTAGGACATAGTATAGGTATGTCCACATAGTATTGTTTCACAGGATGACTTCAGAGCTGAAGTGACCTATTTTTATATGTATTAATGCTTTTTCGTATATATATACGGGAGACCATAAGTGCGGACGAGAGACTCCTCCAGTGGGAATTCGCTACAGTGACCCCGGACGAGGACCTGCAAGGACGAGTCCCTCACATGGAAAGAAGCTTTCTCCACGACAGATGGAACTTGCTTGCCCTCCCTTGGACCGCACTGTATACAGAGGACCACTCACTATCCAGGAAAGCTCGCCTCTACGACTACCGTCGAATCAAGTCACCTTCAAACTATTCGTGTCCTGGAGATGGGGGTGAGTGAGGTTGGAAAGGTGAACAATCTTGTTCTAAATGTGGGCAAAGAAAGAACTAAACCTTCACAATCAAGTCACCTCCTTCCCTTCAAACTATCGCATGTCCTGGAGATTGGGGTGGTGGAGTCAGGAAAGGTGAACCAAGGTACACCAAGGCATTTAAATGGTTTAAGGCAAAAGATTTTGAGAACAATTCTTGGGACGAGTTAAGACTGCTTTTCTAGCGAGATACCAGCAAAATTCTGTGAAAATATAGCCTGGGTGGGCACAGAACCAGGAAATGTATTGAATTAATGTCTTTCATGGTGATTTTGAATGTTGGAAAATGTTTAGAAAGACAGCAAACAATTCAACGCTTCATTATTTGATCCTGAATAGACTGGTTTAGTAAAAAGCAGACCTACTCCGAAGTGAGATAACTGCTTGTAGGTTTTATACAATGTAGGTATGTGTCATTATCTACAATGGTTTTATTTTACTTTATCAGAGATGTCAAGAACATGACACTCTGATGTCCAGATCTCCAGCTGCTGTGACCAAGTGGAGTGTGGAGTTGTTGCACATTGTCAGCTTCCAGTCACAACCAGAACTACAACCACTGCCACTTGTCCCCAGCTTCCTGAAGGCCAGCCCAGGACCTTCCAACTCTGACCCATCCTGGAGGTGGGTGTGTGTAGGGAGGAACAGAGAAACATCAATTGTCACACCGACATTCTTTGTGTTCTGAGCCACCATTACAAAATTGCTTGGCTCCTGGACAGTTCTGACTGAAGTCAGCATCTGACACTAGAACACTAGATGTCCTAGAGATGGGGGTGGTCAAGTTGTGGAAGGCAAACATAGACGTTCTGATCGAAGAGAAAAAGAGAAAACGATCCTTCCAATGTTCACTCAAGAGGGAATTTAATATTTTTTTAACTTATGCTGCAATTACTACATTAATGCATTTACTGCTTGTTCTTGACAGAAAGAGTGAGTGAGTGAGTTGGGTTTAACGCCGCTTTTGACATTATTCCAGTCATATCGCGGCATGTCAGCTTAACGTGGGAGGAAAGCCCGAAGTGATGCAGGTTTTAGACGTTTACCACTTCGGTGAAACCCAAGAGCACGGGTATGGTGCTGACAAACCTAGAAACATAATCGGGGCGAACCGGGATTCGAACCCACAATCATAGGTTTCTGGCGTGCCCAAGGGACGCAACTCTGCACATCGAATCGCGGCGCCTTACACGACTGGGCCACCCGTGTTCCCCTTGACAGAAAGAAGAGCTGTGTGAGGTCTTGCTGAAGAAGATGTAGCTGACAAGCAGAGGGTCAGTCTACAATAACTTCAGTCACATGCACCCAATAGGGTTGCTGGAGTGAAATATGTTAATTGCCCTGTTTCCACCAAGTGGGAATAATGACCAAGAGACAGGTGATGTACAAGAACACTCAGTACACAAATGAAACAGATACATTTCCTTGTTATCAAAGCCTGGATGAAGACGATGACAATGTGTTTATTATCACGTTCAGGACAAGTTAATTACGCGTCAACTCTGAAATACAGAGTTGTTCTATGACCACTCACTTAGTGAAAGAAAAGATAGCCTATGATGTATTGCTGTCCAAGAGCATGTGGTTTAAACGTGTGGTCCCTACCTGGCAGATAGATAGCACTTGATCTCAATATCCATTACACACCACGAATAGGAACTTGCTAACGTCCTCCACGAGGAAAACTCTAGGCTGCTAGATCAAAGGGCAAAACCCTGCTACCCAATACATACCGAAGTTTCCAGAAACGGCAGACAGACGGCAGACAGACAGCAGAATGAGACAGGCAAACATAACCAGCAGCACAGTGAAAGGCCCAGAGTGTCAGAACCAGACTCAGAACCATTTTGTACTTGCAGTAATAAACCTCTGTTCCTGAACTACGAAACGTGTTGTGTTAAAGGTAGGGGACTTCTTTGGGTGTCATGACCTGGATTCAGGAAAGTAAAGACATTAAGTACAGGGTAAGTGAATTTTGGTTCAGCAAATGTTTAAAAAGACAGCAAACAATTCAACTCTTCATTATTTGATCCTGAATAGACTTGTTTAGTAAAAAGCAGACCTGCTCTGAAGTGAACTAACTGCTTGTAGGTTTTATTCAATGTAGGTATGTGTCATTATCTACAGTGGTTTTATTTTATTTCATCAGAGATGTCAAGAACATGACACTCTGATGCCAAGATCTCCAGCTGCGGTGACCAAGTGGAGTGTGGAGTTGTTGCACACTGTCAACTTCCAGTCACAACCAGAACTACAACCACTGCCACTTGTTCCCAGCTTCCTGAAGGCCGACCCAGGACCTTCCAACTCTGACCCATCCTGGAGGTGGGTGTGTGTAGGGAGGAACAGAGAAACATCAATTGTCACACCGACATTCTTTGTGTTCTGAGCCACCATTACAACATTGCTTGGCTCCTGGACAGTTCTGACTGAAGTTAGCATCTGACACTAGAATACTAGACAGATATGTCCTGGAGATGGGGGTGGTGGAGTTGTGGAAGGCAAACATTGACGTTCTGATCGAAGAGAAAAAAAGAGAAAACAATCCTTCTAATGTTCACTCAAGAGGGAACTCCATAATATGCTACCTTAATGCTTTTACTGCTGTTTATTTGACAGAAAGAAGAACTGTCTGAGGTCTTGCTGAAGGAGAAGCTGTTCCAACTCGTGGTGTCTCATTCCCAAAGAAAGGACAAAACCTTAAGAATGAAGTCGTCTTCCAAATTTCAAACGACCACATGTCCTGGAGATGGGGTGGCCGACTTTGGAGAGGTGAACATTCTCATTCTTATTTTGGGCAAAGAAAGACTAAACCTTCACAATGAAGTCATCTCCTGACTTTCAAACGACCACATGTCCTGGAGATGGGGGTGAGTGAGTTTGGAAAGGTGAACAATTGTGTTCCAAATGTGGGCAAGAAAAGGACAAACTGTTCAGAATGAAGTTATCTCCTGACTTTCAAATGACCGCATGTCCTGGAGATGGGGGTGAGTGAGTTATGAAAGGTGAACAATTGTGTTCTAAATGTGGGCAAAGCATTGACAAAACCTTAAGCATGTTAGGAATGAAGTCGAGCTATGACTTTCAAACTACCACATGTCCTGGAGATAGGGGTGTCGGAGTCAACAATCTTGTTATAATGGTGGGCAAAGAAAGGACAAAATCTGAACTCTTTCAATGCAAGTCAACCAGAAGCTTTTACCTCTGACACCAAGTTCCCAGAGATGCTTGTGTGACAGATGAAGCCAACCTTTATCAACGAAAATATCTGCTTATAAAACATCTTTGCTACTACATGTTATACACCCTTTGAAAGCTCTGATCCTACTGTTTGTATATACGAAAGTTATTTCTATCACAATATTTCAATAACACATTTACAACTTAATTAAGTTCATTGTAAAAAAAACAAGAGGCCCATAGGGCCTGTATCGCTCACCTGGATATTTACGCAATCATATTCACTTCATAACAAACAAATGTATACAATGTATCTGTTTATTATAGGGGAAGGGGGGGGGGGGGGGGAGGGGGTTAACATCGGTTTGCAAGGTCAAGGTTCTAACTCCTTTGGGAGTGCCCGACAGACGAACAGCAGGCCAGTCCTGGTAGGTTTGTTTGTTTGTTTGTTGTTTAACGCCGCACTCAGCAATATTCCAGCTATGTGACGGCGACTGTAAATAATCGAGTCTGGACCAGACAATCCAGTGATTAATATCACGAGTACCATATGTGCATTCCTTTTATTATACTCAGCACTTGTACATAGAGGATGTTTCGAGTGCTGCCGACGCATTCATGGATTTCATAAGTGAACACAGTTTTCTATGTCTAACTGGTTGGCGACGAAACCATGTGTTGGAATCACCATATTGTGCGTTTGGACCAAGAATGTTTGTCGAAATGTAAAAAAGATAATTTGGTTCATTATAATCAAGCGGACGTTTTGCTGCATACACCTTGTAGATGTTCACAACACACCTATCAGGATCGTCAAGATTTTCCCACATTTTGGGAGTAACATCCCGGATATCCTTTGGATTTGAACCTGGACGTGTCTTGGTTTGTTTTTCAATGAAAGTGAGAAACTCCAACCCGTTTGAATCACGTTTCAACAACACATCTCCCCAACACATGGATCGATGCTCGTCCCCACCCCGGAGGCCAAAGTGGACTGTGTTGTGAAACCACAGTGTGTTTATGATTGCATGGGAGAGGTTGCACCAAACTGACCCGTTTCCCAAAGTTTATTCACCTCTTTGTCAAATAACGGACAAAGAAAGCGAAAGTTTGAAGATTTTCATGCAATTATAAGATTCCATAAAATCCACTCCCATATTTATTTTTTATTTTCAATGTTTACCATGTTTATGCAATCAGAAAATTATTTTAAAATGAATAAAAAATAATATCTGTCATCATCATTTTCCCGTAAAAAAACAACAACTTCTGTTTCTGAAGCTACGTATGAATAACAGGTGCATCAAAGACTGCCATTTGACACACCACTAGAAAGGTTATTTCGTCGTCTACACAAATCTTTTGTAGCTGTAACATACTATTTTATTGGATAAAATTAGTTTCTATGGACGCTTTCTGGCTGAAATCTGCAAGTTTGTGAATAGTCAAATTTAAGCATGTGACCTAAAGCAGCCAATCAAATTACAGCGATGGTACCGTCCTAGTGTATGACGCATTTCAGATTTTGACAAGGGCTTTTGTTAAATTGTTTTATTCTGAGTGTTATAAGCAGGAAATCCCAATCTACATCAAAAACGTGGATGTGGATGTATTGTGCTAGGTTACAAGCTGTGACAAAGATTTTTATGCAGATATTTTGGCACTAAACATCGTGTCCGAGCCAAGAAATCAAGGCGACCGAAGCCGAGATGTCATTTGACTTACATTACACGCGACCGTACAAAAAGATGGAAATAATAACTAAGATGTTTGACAAAGTTTAGATATATTTTTGTTGATTTTATTTATTACCTTGTATAATATGAAGGAAAAGGACAGACAGTTCAGAATGAAGTCAGCTTCTGACTTTCCAACGGTGGAGTCTACTATCCCCGACAGTGCACTTTGCCTACAGTCACTTTGCCTACAGTTCACTTTGCCTACAGTCACTTTGCCTACAGTTCACTTTGCCTACAGTCACTTTGCCTACAGTTCACTTTGCCTACAGTGCACTTTGCCTACAGTCACTTTGCCTACAGTGCACTTTGCCTACAGTGCACTTTGCCTACAGTCACTTTGCCTACAGTCACTTTGCCTACAGTACACTTTGCCTACAGTCACTTTGCCTACAGTCACTTTGCCTACAGTGCACTTTGCCTACAGTCACTTTGCCTACAGTCACTTTGCCTACAGTGCACTTTGCCTACAGTCACTTTGCCTACAGTGCACTTTGCCTACAGTCACTTTGCCTACAGTACACTTTGCCTACAGTCACTTTGCCTACAGTGCACTTTGCCTACAGTCACTTTGCCTAGTCACTTTGCCTACAGTGCACTTTGCCTACAGTCACTTTGCCTACAGTGCACTTTGCCTACAGTCACTTTGCCTACAGTGCACTTTGCCTACAGTCACTTTGCCTACAGTGCACTTTGCCTACAGTCACTTTGCCTACAGTCACTTTGCCTACAGTGCACTTTGCCTACAGTCACTTTGCCTACAGTGCACTTTGCCTACAGTCACTTTGCCTACAGTTACTTAGCCTACAGTTCACTTTGCCTACAGTCACTTTGCCTACAGTGCACTTTGCCTACAGTCACTTTGCCTACAGTCACTTTGCCTACAGTCACTTTGCCTACAGTCACTTTGCTTACAGAAATTGTAGCATGGTGTGGTAGTTTGCCTACACAAATAATAATACATCCCAACTGACAACTGGATTCGTCCACTCACAGTCTCGTTACAGGTTAAAACTTTCAAACAAAGAGACTGTAAGTCACCAACCCTCCCCTTGCACAAGAAACCATCCAGACAGACATTGAAGCAGCAGCTATCTGAGCAGTGGAGGATTCTCTCACTACACCCAGTTCATTGGGAAGAAGGTACACACGTTATTATATAATATTATTACACATTACATATTATATTTTATATATCATTATAAACATGAATATTAATTTTTACATGTTATGAATATTAATTTGTAAATATGTTATTATTTTCACTTAGGTCCAGCAGCTTGAGATGGTGAACCAATACCGAGACATGTCGCATGTCCTGGAGATAGGGGTGTGCGAGTTTGGAAAGGTGAACAATCTTGTTCTAAATGAAGGCAAAGAAAGAACTAAACCTTAAAAATCAAGTCACCTCCTGACTTTCAAACTATTGCATGTCCTGGAGATAGGGGTGGTGGAGTCAGGAGAGGTGACCAATCTTGTTCTAAATGTGGGCAAAGAAAGAACTAAACCTTCACAATGAAGTCACCTCCTGACTGACTAGGAGACCCTAAGTGCGGATGAGAGACTCCTCCAGTGGGAATTTGCTACAGTGACCCTGGAGGAGGACCTGCAAGGACGAGTCCCTCACATCGAAAGAAGCTTTCTCCACGACAGATGGAACTTGCTTGCCCTCCCTTGGACCGCACTGTATACAGAGGACCATTCACTATCCAGGAAAGCTCGCCTCTATGACTACCGTCGAATCAAGTCACCTTCAAACTATCGCATGTCCTGGAGATGGGGGTGTGCGAGTTTGGAAAGGTGAACAATTGTGAGTAGTATATAGTGCACTTTTGCCCGTTATTTAATTGCTGCCCTCTCATTGGCTGATTTCTGCCCACAGCACCCCACTCACCATTTTTCTGGATCCGTATTGATTTTTGCCCGATGTTATGTAACTTATTCATCGTTAAACCTAGTGAATGCTATTCCGGACTCTGTGCATTTCCACCCATTGGTAACACTCGTAATAACAATATTACTAATCCGTCTACTTGTATACGGTAGTGTCAAGTAAATAAGAGTTGGATACGTTGCAAACTCTACCTAAAGCATATAAAAATACTGCTCTCTCAATATTGGAGGTGAGGTGAAATTGGGTTTAACGTCGCGTCCAAGATTATTGCACTTATATAGCGACTCTCGATATTGGAAGCATAACAAAACATCCTAGATTGGGGTGGGACGAATTGGGAGGTTAAAGGTTGATGGTCAGACTTTACGAGATCATACGGTTTGCTTATATGATAAGGGATTTGTCTCGCACGACCCCTAGGGGTTGGGATATCCGCCTGGGGTTATTAAAGGGACAGGGCTTGAATAGGGAGATGATAGGTAATAGGCGACGCAGTCTAAGTAAAAAGTGGACTGATTGGCTAAAAAGAGTTTATTACGATAGAAAGCATGTCGCAAGTAATGGCGGCGTCACACTTAAAATGGATGCTAAAGGTCGGACTAAGAAACGAAATAAACCAGTGCGTGGAATGGTACAAAACTGGTGAGAAAGTCAGACAGCGTATACATTACACAGAGATGTACAAAATAAGTTTCCTAGAGATTTGTTTAATTCGTCTTTCATTACCAGCGATCAGTTATGGCAAATGGATTTGACCGTTATGACGTCTTTGGCTAGCGATAATGACGCGTATAAGTATATCTTGTGCGTTATAGACTTGTTTAGTAAAATGGTATTGGTGGAGCCTTTGAAATTAAAAAATCCTTTACACATTCTTGAAGGGTTTAAACGCATTTTCAAACTCGCTGAACCTCACACTCCTGAAAGTATTCAAACCGTTAAGGGGAAAGAAGTTGATAACAAATTATTTAAAAGTTTTGTAAAAAATGAAATGCAGTCCAGCTATTATAGTCAGAATCCTCAAACCAAATGCGCGGTTGTTGAAAGATTTCAAAGAACCCTAAAACAACGTATGTGGAGGTATTTTACTAAAAAACGTTCTTACAAGTATATCTATATACTACAAGATTTGGTGACAGCTTACAATTCGAGTTATCATGGAACTATAGGCAGAAAACCTAGTGATCTATTCGGCTACCGAAGAACCGGTTAGAAGACACATCAGGATAGATGTACCTATAATCATAATAAGTTTCTTTCCTTTAATGGCTGTTCCATGCTGTCTCAACTGCTGAATTAGTCGTCCGCCGGTTTAGTGGTTATCCAGCTGGTCACGTGATTTTGATCGCCAGACTGTCATTGCGGTTTTATCATTTGCGGCTCAAGCTTTTGGAGATATCGGACGTGAAAATGGATTCTTCAGATTTAAGCACAGAGTGCGACGCTAGTGTCGACTACGGATGTAAATGTTTGGATGCGGATAGCTGTCGGAGTTCGTGGACAGTTGGATCAGATATTATGGATATTCCCGATCATCCTTCCTGCAGGTATTTTAGCAGACTCCTCTCGAGCTGGCCAGGTGCGGGTTATTCTACAAGGGAATGAACGATTGCTTTCAGTGTTATACGTGCGGTACTAAACTCTACAAATGGAAATATGAAGACCCCTGCGGACATAAATCAGCCAATGAGAGGGCAGCAATTAAAACACGGGCAAAAGTGCACTATATACTACTATTGTGTTCTAAATGTGGGCAAGAAAAGGACAAACAGTTCAGAATGAGTGAGCGAGTGAGTGAATCGCCGCACATTAGACGACTGGGCCACCCATGCCCCCTACTTCAGAATGAAGTCATCTCCTGACTTTTAAACTGTCACAAGTCCTGGAGATGGGGGTGGCCGAGTTTGGAGAGGTGAACATTCTCATTCTTATTTTGGGCAAAGAAAGACTAAACCTTCACAATGAAGTCATCTCCTGACTTTCAAAGTATTGCATGTCCTGGAGATGGGGGCGATGGACCCAGGAAAGGTGAACAGTCTTTGTGGGCAAAGAAAGAACTAAACCTTCACAATGAAGTCATCTCCTGACTTTCAAACTATTGCATGTCCTGGATATGGGGGTGATGGAGCCAGGAAAGGTGAACAGTCTTTGTGGGAAAAGAAAGAACTAAACATTCACAATGAAGTCATCTCCTGACTTTCAAAGTATTGCATGTCCTGGATATGGGGGTGATGGAACCAGGAAAGGTGAACAGTCTTTGTGGGCAAAGAAAGAACTAAACATTCACAATGAAGTCATCTCCTGACTTTCAAACCATTGCATGTCCTGGATATGGGGGTGATGGAACCAGGAAAGGTGAACAGTCTTTGTGGGCAAAGAAAGAACTAAACCTTCACAATGAAGTCATCTCCTGACTTTCAAAGTATTGCATGTCCTGGAGATGGGGGTGTGCGAATTTGGACAGGTGAACAATTGTGTTCTAAATGTGGGCAAAAAAACGACAAACAGTTCAGAATGAAGGGGGTGGTGGAGTCAGGAGAGGTGAACGAACTCGTTCTAAATGTGGGCAAAGAAAGAACTAAACCTTCAGAAAAAAATCACCTCTTGACTTTCAAACTATTGCATGTCCTGGAGATAGGGGTGTGCGAGTTGGGTAAAGGTGAACAATTGTGTTCTAAATGTGGAAAATGAAAGAACTAAACCTTCACAATAAAATCACCTCCTGACTTTCAAGCTGTCACATGTCCTGGAGATGGAGTTTGGAGAGGTGAACATTCTGGTCCATTTTTGTAAAACCCAGTTTTTAGCAGCTCAGTTTAGATATTAAAAATAACCTTTTGAAAATGATTCTACACTACAATATAAATAGTAGAATATGGAGACAAATCACGTGATTTGCAAAAGTCAAACGTCAGAAGCGATTATTGCATGACACTGTGGTGAAATTGCACAAGAAAGTTTGTTCTTATGACAAAATTAATTACAAGATATTTGACAATGGCTTAAAATGAAATGGATCAGAAAATCTGTTTGTGCAAAACTTGTCATATTGACACAATCCAACATCAATAAAAACATAATAAGCATGTCATGTACGACCCTAATCTGTGTTCACCTATTTATATGTATATGGCCAGCATAATTGCCGACATTACAAATGTTAAGTTAATCAGAAATGACCAGCTAAGCAAAATAATAATCGGTCAGCTGCGTTTCAAAGCAGGCAGGTTGGGCAAGCAAGACAGAGCGGGCAACCATCGGAGCGCAGTCACCCCAGGAGAAAGGCAGACCAGGGACAAGGAGGCGCGAACAGTGACCAGCCCAGCCCATCAGCTGTCAAGTGTCAACGTGAATTCGCCGCCTTCCTCTGTCCGTCTCTGTAACTATTGATCGCCCGGTTCTGCAGATTTCTACTGTGATAATAAAGTAACCATTCTTTGCCACCACCACGACGTGTTGTGTCAGGTGTCCTGACTTTCAAACAACCACTTGTCCTGGAGATTGGAGTGACTGAGTTTGGAAAGGTGAACAATTGCGTTCGAAAAGTGGACAACATTCACAATCAAGTCACCTCCTTTCTTTCAAACTATCGCATGTCCTGGAGATAGGGGTGGTGGAGTCAGGAGAGGTGAACAATCTTGTTCCAAATGAGGACAAAGAAAGAACTAAACCTTAAGAATCAAGTCACCTCCTTCCCTTCAAACTATCGCATGTCCTGGAGATAGGGGTGGTGGAGTCAGGAGAGGTGAACAATCTTGTTCCAAATGAGGGCAAAGAAAGAACTAAACCTTCACAATCAAGTCACCTCCTTCCCTTCAAACTATCGCTTGTCCTGGAGATAGGGGTGGTGGAGTCAGGAGAGGTGAACCAAGGTACACCAAGGCATTTAAATGGTTTAAGGCAAAAGATTTTGAGAACAATTCTTGGGACGAGTTAAAATGTGGTGGAGTCAGGAGAGGTGAACAATCTTGTTCCAAATGAGGGCAAAGAAAGAACCAAACCTTAAGAATCAAGTCACCTCCTTCCCTTCAAACTATCGCATGTCCTGGAGATAGGGGTGGTGGAGTCAGGAGAGGTGAACAATCTTGTTCTAAATGTGGACAAAGAAAGAACCAAACCTTCAGAATAAAATCCCCTCTTGACCTTTAATAGGTACCGGCAGCAGACCTGCAAACTAAGTGGAATCCATAGAAATTCTCAAAAATGGTCCGTTTTCACTTGCTCATAACTTTCTTATTTATGGAGTAATAACAAATTTAAAAATACTACTATAAGATTGTCCTTTTTCCTTCATGTGTTGTGTGTTATTTGTTCATTGAGAAACAATTATATATCTGATTTTAATTGGCAATGCACTAATGAACCTCATTAATTAGCGCCGCGGGACACTCGCCTCAAGAAATTCACCCCAACGGAAAATACACAGTCTTTTTCTTCACTCTCGCGCATTTAACACAGGAAAGTTCATAGTTGCCGATGTAAAATATAAAAGTGGCTATTTTAGTGATTCATATTGCTTCGATGATCTGGCTAAGAAAACGTAAACAAATCGCCGTGTGGAGAGTTGTTATTATTATTTACGACGGTTTTCAATGCAGATTGATAAAAAATGAAGTTGTATTTAACATTTTGAATGATTAAACTAGGTAGCGTTTTAATATCATATCTGAAGAATGATTATTCGAACATATATTTACGATCTGTTTTTGAGAATGTAGACACGAAAATTCTCGTAAAAATACGAGATGGCGGATGTCGGGAGTCAGCTTTCATGCAAATGTTTTATCACTGAATATGCATACATTTGTTGATACACGTTGGCGTAAGGCTTTTTGATAGGACAAAATGTATTTATTTGTCAATAATGTAATTTCGGTTGACGATTTACGTCTACTGTTATGATATTTATCGAAATAAAGCCACTTTCGTTTTGTAATTTCCAAATAAGAGTAATGTTCACACATTGATAATAAAATGATGAAATTCTTTTATTATTAATATTTTATTGTCAATCGGCTGACATCCGATGAAAGTCATATATTATCAATTGATGTTTGCGGATTTTAACACGACAACACCTAGCTTACACACATTTTGGCAATTCATGGCTGCAGATAAACACATTAATATATCAGCATTTCCAAGGAACAGTGATTTGTGTAAATTAATTTAGTCATACCAAAAGTGTATACTTTTTATTTAATAATGGAACTTAAATGATTTGTTTTTTTATCAATTAAAATGTTTATTGTTTATAATGGAACTGAAACACCTATTTACATATTTTTCTCATGATTTGAACTATTTATTGAACTTGTGGTTTTTTTTGCAGATGATGAAAACTTCAAGAGATTGAAATCTATTTTCAATTCATCTGGAAGAGGTAGACGGCCTTCGGCACCAACAAACCTAATCTGCAACAACCATCTTGTTATCCAGTTTTATTACCTGAAAGACGGAAACAAGACATGGGACAATGTTGCAGATTTTGCCTCAAGCATAACCGAACTTCAGCCTCCACGACTCTGAGCATTAATTCTTAAAACTCACAACGAAGCCAAACATTTGAAGGATAATGTTTTAGAAAGATTTTCTCTCTGTCGAGATGGATTTGGTGGGACATTATCTTCGCCAAGTGAACGTGTCACGGACTGAATTACTCAATGAAACAAGTGAGTCGAGGTCTACTTTGGTCACTTTAACCAATGGAATAATCTTGGACTTGGATTTTCCTCTGTCCTGGATAAGTCAAGCAGCAAGCTATCTTTCTGGTGTTCGGTTGGATAAACAGTCCTTCAGAAACGATTTGAAGAAAATTCAAGAATCTGCAAGGAAGAAAAGTAAAGCACGGCATAGGGACAAACAGGGGTACAGTGATTTCGACGCAACACCCTACCTCGACATTAAAGATACTGACATCACAGTGTCTAAAGTCTGTCCACCCTCGATACCTCAACCTGCCACACCTCTTTGTCGTAAGCGAATAAAGTTGGATGACATCCCTGTTGACAATAGCCCCAAGACAACATTGCCTTATGTATGTGAGGTTGAACTGTCACCACAGTCAGCAGTAGAAAATTTGCCCTTCATGTCCGCTTCTAAAGGTAACCAAATAAGAAAGCTTAAGGGTGAATTGGAGATTTCCATCAAAGAACTGAAATTAGAAAAAGAGAAAACAGAAAGAGACATTATTTCAGATAAGATATCTAAATTTGAGAAACAAATGGACCAAAAGAATCAAGATTTGGAATCAAGGGAAACTTTAATTTCATCATTAAAACAGGACATTCAACATTTAAAGTTGCAAGAAGAAGCCACCCAATCATCTCTGGAACGTACGAGGAAAGAACTTCGTCATGCTCCATACTACAAAAGGATGAAACGATGGGAGAAAAACCTCACAGAGCAAGAGGTCAGCTTCAGCAAAAGTCATGGTCTCCAATCTCAACGGACAATAAAAAACCTAAAGCATAAGCTCAAAAAATCTCAAACACTTCTCTCCAATGCTAGGCAAGAAGAGAAGAAAATGAAGGAAAAGGTCAGATTGAACTTGAAAGTGCAGGAAGTTAAAGATGATCGGCTTCCAAAGGATGACAGGAATGAGGCATCACTACGTATGCGTGAGGGGAACTCTAACAAATTCACAAGGGATGTGGTCAAGTGTGTCATTGAACTGATGGGAAGAGCAGAGGTCTCAGGCAAGAACTGTGGTTCAGTCATTGACATTGTTGTGAGGAATTTGTTTGCTATAAAGCTTGATTCTAAAGACCTCCCATCCGAAAGATCTTCTCTTCGATATGCTGACAAAGGACATGTTCTTGCAAAACGACAGCAGGCAGAAACCCTTTTACAGGCATCAAATGTTGATCTACACTCAGATGGCACAACAAGGGATCACAGCAAAGTAGTTGGACACCAGCTCTCAACAGATGGAGGCCAACTGTTGTCATGTGGCTTTGCTCCTGTATGCAGAGAAGACACTGATACTCTGATTGATGTAGCATTCAACCTCTTGAAGGAGCTGGCAGACTTGTACCCAGAAAATGAAATTGATGCTGTCTTCCAAACAATGTTGAAAAACATTACAGGTCTGATGAGCGATCGAGCCAGTGTAATGAAGTCCTTTAACAAGGCCTTTGAGAAACAACGCAACGAGACCTTGGTTGACGTTGACGGTATGGAATTTCTGCATTGTAATGCCCACTTCCTTCTTGGCATGAGCTCAGCAGCAGACAAGGTCCTTAAGCAGTGGGAGAAAGAACAAGAAGAGAAGATAGGGCGTGACTGTGCAGACAAGTTCAAGAGGTTCAGCTCAAATGCTGAAAATGCTGGAGCTAGATATATAAGAACTGCATGTGACATACTGCGACCCAGAGGCGATGAAAAAAATGGATGTAAGGACTCATGGGAAGCTTTCTGTAGCATGCAAGATCTTCATTCACTGATTACCAGCTTCAGAGGAAACAGATTTAACAATCTATTCCAGGCTGCTGCATCCCTTCACCATCACAGAAGAGAAGTCATAGATTTCTTGAAGAACTTCATGCCATCCTTGAACCTGAAGCAGGAAAGCGTATTGAATGATGCTGAATGCGATAACGTTGATGCAATCATCATATCTTTGGGGATCATCTACCAGAAGATTACTGGCCCATACTGGATCTTGATCGGCAGAGATATCACCTACTTGGACTTCTTCAAGTATGTGACAGGAATGCATGATTCCTTGAAGAGGTGGGAGGCTGACGCCAGTCAACTTGCTGAAGACCAATGTCCTCCCCTTTTTGATATCACAGTGGACAGCAATGTCTTTCCTGGACTCTACCACGGGAACAGCACCAACAAACATTCAACGGTCACCCTACTTCTCCAGAGACTTTGTGCGCAGTTCCTGGTTGTTGTAGAAAGACAGCTCTGTGATTTCTTGCCTGGTGGCAAGTACCATGATGTGAAGGATAAGCAGCAGATCGACAAGATGAAGCACTCCAAGATAACCAACCTGATTGGTGAAGCTTGCTTTGGAGACCTAGACTTCAGCATCTTCAAGCGACGACATGCATCCCTTCATCATCACAGCACCATGAACATGTTGAAAAGAAACAAGACGTCAGTTTGGTTTAACACCAAATCTGAGAAGGAACAGGATGAGTTGCTGAAACTTTGCTCAGAGAGGTCTGAAGGCCTGCGCAAGGCACATCAAGTTGAACAATCAAGTGTTCTCAGCAAGCAAAGGGAAATCCTTGCAGCAAACAGACTGAAGAAGGAGAGAAAGGAAGCTCAACTTGCTGCTAGAAAGAAAAAGCTGTCTGAGTCCGTACACAAACACGGAGGACCCTGTCAGCGTGCAAGGGATGTGGACAAACTGCTCGGACGTTTCGACAGCAATACAGAAAAGCTGAACTTCCTTAAAGAAGAAATTAGATATCAAAAGATTGTTTTAGGTTTCCTGAAAAATCATCTTAAACTGTGTGGCAGTATCGGAGAACTTGCCAGCAATCTCAAAGCCCATCTTGGTGACGAGGAACTGCCGTCAGCAGAGACAACCATGGCAGAATTGGACACGGATGAAGAAGCTGAAGCTGCTGCAGATGAAGAAGCCATCATAAATGATGCTCAGTTTGGCAGCTTCAGCTTTTCAAATCAAGGACAATTCGTAGCTGTCTACTTTGACAATGATTTTTATATTGGCCAAGTTTTGTCTGTTGCAACTAAAGAGCAAGCAGAAGTGACCTTCCTTGAGAAGTGTCGATTGAAGAAGAACATTTTTAGATGGTCTAAGTCAGATGTAGAGACAATTTTAGCAGAATTTGTGTTTGACTGGGACTTTGAAGTCACAACAACCAATGCCAGAATGTGGAGTATAAGCACTCTTGAGCGGTTTATTATTCTGGGCCAAAAGTACAAGCTTTACAAAGAACTTTATTGTTAATTTTTTGTATTATTGCCGATATTACTAGTAGTTTGTTGTTTTAGTAGAGCTGTTGCAGTAGCAACAAACAAACATGTTGACAATATTAGACATGTTGACAATCAAACTACTGAAACTAATGAAATTGAAACATTGAATTTGGCCCACTTTTGTGTTGTATGTATAAAAACATGAATTGGTATTCACTACGGTTGATTGTCCGTATTCTTTATTTTTCCATATTTTTTATTTGTACAAGACATCATTTATTACTGTAATATATTGTTATTTGAATATGTCATTGACAGACATGTGTACTATTAGTCTACAAAGTTTTACTGCTTGAATAGTTAAGGAATTAGAGAAAAATGAAAAATTATACAAACAGGCAATCTGTTGACATTTTTCCGCAACAAAAATTTAAGATTTTGTCATCTTTGGTAGCTTCTAACAGGTTCAATTGCATTATCAGAGACCTGGAAAAAAATAGAGTTAAAATATATAACCAATTGTGTTTGGAAAATGTTTTATATGCCTTTTGCTGTCAGAAATATTCCTTTTATGGTGATGTGAAATGTGGTAAACGACTAAATTTTCAAGTTTAATTTCCAACATTTTTCAATTTTTAGAGCTCAATATTTCTGATTATATGTCCTCAGATGTGGACAGTAATTCTACAAATGGTTTAGAGTTATATATATTTTGTTCAAATACTTTTTGTTTGCTTGTGTTAGTCTTTGTTTTGTTATGAATAAATGCAGAACTTGTCCAAATGTAATTAAATTTGCCCACAATGGATGTTCGATTGTCAATATCTCAAGAACTAATAAAGATATCTTCATAATTCTTTTTTTGGTTTGCTTGTATTCCTTGAAAGTTTAAGAAAAGTCAGTTTGTTATGTCAAAAAAGGTAGCTAAAATTTTTCCTGCTGGTACCTACTTTCAAACTATTGCATGTCCTGGAGATGGGGGTAGTCAAGTCAGGAGTGGTGAACAATCTTGTTCTTAATGAGGGCTAAGAAAGAACCAAACCTTCACAATGAAGTCACCTCCTTCCCTTCAAACTATCGCATGTCCTGGAGATAGGGGTGGTGGAGTCAGGAGAGGTGATTAATCTTGTTCTAAATGAGGGCAAAGAAAGAACCAAACCTTAAGAATCAAGTCACCTCTTGACCTTCAAACTATCGCTTGTCCTGGAGATGGGGTGTGTGAGTTTAGAGAGGTGAACAATCTTGTTCTAAATGTGGACAAAGAACGAACCAAACCTTCAGAATAAAATCCCCTCTTGACTTTCAAACTATTGCATGTGCTGGAGATGGGGGTGGTGGAGTCAGGAGAGGTGAACAATCTTGTTCTAAATGAGGGCAAAGAAAGAACTAAACCTTAAGAATCAAGTCACCCCCTTCCCTTCAAACTATCGCATGTCCTGGAGATAGGGGTGTGTGAGTTTAGAGAGGTGAACAATCTTGTTCTAAATGTGGACAAAGAAAGAACCAAACCTTCAGAATAAAATCCCCTCTTGACTTTCAAACTATTGCATGTGCTGGAGATGGGGGTGGTGGAGTCAGGAGAGGTGAACAATCTTGTTCTAAATGAGGGCAAAGAAAGAACTAAACCTTAAGAATCAAGTCACCCCCTTCCCTTCAAACTATCGCATGTCCTGGAGATAGGGGTGTGTGAGTTTAGAGAGGTGAACAATCTTGTTCTAAATGTGGACAAAGAAAGAACCAAACCTTCAGAATAAAATCCCCTCTTGACTTTCAAACTATTGCATGTGCTGGAGATGGGGGTGGTGGAGTCAGGAGAGGTGAACAATCTTGTTCTAAATGAGGGCAAAGAAAGAACTAAACCTTAAGAATCAAGTCACCTCTTGACCTTCAAACTATCGTTTGTCCTGGAGATGGGGGTGTGTGAGTTTAGAGAGGTGAACAATCTTGTTCTAAATGTGGACAAAGAAAGAACTAAACCTTCAGAATAAAATCACCTCTTGACTTTCAAACTATTGCATGTGCTGGAGATGGGGGTGGTCGAGTCAGGAGAGGTGAACAATCTTGTTCTAAATGAGGGCAAATAAAGAACTAAACCTTCACAATGAAGTCACCTCCTTCCCTTCAAACTATCGCATGTCCTGGAGATAGGGACGGTGGAGTCAGGAGAGGTGAACAATCTTGTTCTAAATGAGGGCAAAGAAAGAACTAAACCTTCACAATAAAGTCACCTCCTTCCCTTCAAACTATCGCATGTCCTGGAGATAGGGGTGGTGGAGTCAGGAGAGGTGAACAATCTTGTTCTAAATGTGGACAAAGAAAGAACCAAACCTTCACAATAAAGTCACCTCCTTCCCTTCAAACTATCGCATGTCCTGGAGATAGGGGTGGTGGAGTCAGGAAAGGTGAACAATCTTGTTCTATATGTGGACAAAGATAGGCCAAACCTTCACAATCAAGTCACCCCCTGACATTGAAACTACCGCATGTCCTGGAGATAGGGGTGGTGGAGTCAGGAGAGGTGAACAATCTTGTTCTAAATGTGGACATAGAAAGAACTAAACCTTCACAATAAAATCCCCTCTCGACTTTCAAACTACTGCATGTCCTGGAGATGGGGATGGTGGAGTCAGGACAGGTAAACGATTGTGAAGAAACTGTTACACAAATCAGATTACTTTAGTTTGTTTTGTGATGGTTCAACTGACAAATCAGAGGTTGACTGACGATTTGACGGCCGCATCACTTCGCAGGGTGATACACATAGTACATAATAGATACATGATAGTCACTGTCAGTCATTTACATTATGATTAGCTTATGTTGGGGTCAAAATACGAAGTTGTGGTGACTCCAATATTCAAAGGATGTGTGGCAATACAGGTTGTGCAGAAAACATGATAGAAATCTGCCAAGAGAATGAATTTCAATGTTTGGGGACATAAGGAAGCTTGGAATTTGTCATTTTCTCCTAACAACTCTGTCTTATCTTATCACAATGAGCAGTATGGCATCATAATAGTGACGTGCGGCATAACAAGAAACTTTAGTAAGGCTTGCTTAGTTTCCTTTTGGGCATCTTCCCGAGGCAAGAGAGTTAACTGCCTTTAAAAGTCAGTTTCCGGAAAACCCTTGCCGAACTAGGCTGGAATTTTGGAGTTACATTTTGGCTGGACTAACAAGTCTATGCATAGTCCAATCAAAATAGCACACCGAAATCGAAATCCGGTTCGTAAACTGTCGTGCAGATTTCGGTCGATTGCAGGATTTGTAAAGCATATGCACCGCCAACTCGTTGTCAGCAGATTTTTTCCAAATGTTTTCATGTTTTTAATCAAGGTGCTCAGGTGATTTGATGTATTTCACGATGTAAGACCCATTTTATCACAATATAGATCTTTATTATCGATCAGATTGTCCTGACTGGGCGCCACCATTTTGTGTGAAGCAAACACATGTGATACGAGAAGTGGAATCTGATTGGTCCAAAGGTGAGGCTTAGAAGGGACATAACTGGTAATAGCCATTGGTGGCGCTACGATCTAGCCCAGTAATTCCAGTCTAGTTCGGCAAGGGTGGAAACTGGACTTTTAAAGTCAGTTAACTCTCTTGCCTCGGGAGGATGCCTTTTGGGGAGCCCACCTCATGTTAGCACAAAGTTTCCATGCTACATACGTTCGAGTGAAGAATTGCAGTGTAAACAAACTGCTTGAGCATATACAGTGCCCTAGTTTGTTTACAGGCTGTTGTCGGTGATTCCATAATTCAGATCGACAACCCACTCAAATCACTAAAATCAACCCACTCACTACATTTACTGAAATCAAAGAGTTGGGTTTCATTTAGTTCCGGAAGAATGGAGATAATCATACTGTGTTCGCTTTGTGGCACAAGGCCCAGGGCTCTAAATGATGATTGATGATAAGCAGTAAGGGTGTGCGGTATTACCGATATATCAGCCTATTGAGGTTCACTCTCTCCGCGATGCGTATCACAATATCATATTTAAATCCTTGATATATCGGGTAATTTCAAATGGCAATTTTTATCATGTGTTGTATGTTATACACTGGCCAAATACCCAGGGTTAGTCTGTCTTACAGACCCTGATACAAATATGTATCAAATACAGCCCATGCAAGTCTGTAATGTTTGGCAAGTCTTGATTACTGCAGTATCTGAAAATGAAGTCACTGGGCTCCCTTTTATAATAATTTTATTAAGATAACTGAACAACTGTTTTTTCTGTACAATATGTTCATTTCAGAGACTAGATGTTAGTCTAACCCAGGGTGTGAATCCAGAGCATGCATCCATGCCTTTTATTGACTGAGTAAACATTTTGTACCGTCATCTTGTTTTGTTCCACTTATGAACTTCAATTCATAAACTACTGTTTCAAATTGCTTCTGAATGAAAAATTTAGAACTATGCAATATATTGTGATACGTAACGCAATACGACCCTGGGCATCATAAAATATTTCGATCTACTTTAAACCTCCAATACCCATCCCTAATCAGCAGACATCGTGGTAATCTGTTGATATTCATGAGAACTAGAAGGCAGCCACTGACTGAAATGCTTAGAAGCAATGTGTTAGGCCAAGAGTGGCATTTTCAATATGGTCGCCATGTCGGACGAACAGACAACTGGACAGACAACATGCCGCAACATAACCTCACTTGACTTTCAGCCAGGTGAGCTAATTAACCCGTGGGGGAGTTAATTAACCAGGTGAGATAAGTAACCCTGGGGTGAGCTAATAAACCCTGGGGTGAGCTTAAAAACCCTGGGGTTAGCTAAGTAACCCTGGGTTTGAGCTAATTAACCAGGTGAGCTAAGTTACCCTGGGGTACTTGATGGTCTACAATATTATTGTAAAATTTGGACTCCAACATTACAACTGTTTACATCAGGGTTCTGAGAAGGACCATGTATGTTTTGAATATATAATTTCAAATTTGGCAATTCAATAATCAGTAGTGTCCACAACTGGCATAACTGACTCTGGAAAAATAACACAAACTGACATCAAAGTAGTATTGAAAACATTCAAAGGTTTGAACTGAAAATTGAATAGCGCACAAACACATTCACCATCAATATGCAAACAATCAAGACACTTCATTTGTGGAATGAGATTCAGAAAGATTCCAGTCCCGTCTTTTGACTTACAAACCATACAGATGGAGACAGATTAGTGAAGACGATTGGTGAGTGATCAGCTTCAGGTATTTTCTAAAGGGGGCAAAAGCCAAAGAGTAACCATGGTAAAAAGTTCATCAGAAATATATCAGAAGTAACTTGAACATCACTGTTTATATATATAGATGAAATCTAGAGTGGCGACATTGGAAATATGTGATCATGAGAAGACAGTGAAACACAATATTCAGCCATTGGGAAATGCCTAGAAAACCTTATCTTGACTAGATGCATAACAGATCTAGTTATGAAGTATCAAATGGCTAGACTGCCCTCGATACAAATGATATGTATAATATTACCAAACAATTCACTGAAAGACATTGGATATTTATATACAGCTGAAAACAAAAACTTGGCAATAAGCAAAGTACTGGACCACTATCTGTGATCTGCACTTACATGATTGATAATACTGTCTGTGACACACAATCACAGCTGTAACCATGGTTATCAGTTAGCTATTGCATATAATACAATCTGGCAGACAAAATCAATTCTTGCACAAACACGCGAACATACCTTGTAAGACAATAAGCAAACACAACTCCCATACACAGGAGTTATCTCCCTTGTCGTCCGATGGTAACGCTTTCACACTAGTAACACACACAGCCCACAATGAAACAATAATCAGATCTCTACGTATCTTACATGGTACAGTGATACAGTGGTACACTGTCACACCCACACACTAATCTTACCACACTGGCTCTCATCACACACTTCTGTCAGTATGTGAAAAGTTTGTGAAGCTGTAGCCATGGTAACCACGCTGTACTTGTGTTGCTGAGATTGATGTTGGCTGAGTACCAGGTGATGAAGGAACTATGTGGTTGGTGACATCTGAACAAAGACCCTTGCATCTACAGCTTCAGGTCCTGCTGATAATGAGTGAGTCAGTGAGTGACATCTGAACAAAGACCCTTGCATCTACAGCTTCAGGTCCTGCTGATAATGAGTGAGTCAGTGAGTGACATCTGAACAAAGACCCTTGCATCTACAGCTTCAGGTCCTGCTGATAATGAGTGAGTCAGTGAGTGACATCTGAACAAAGACCCTTGCATCTACAGCTTCAGGTCCTGCTGATAATGAGTGAGTCAGTGAGTGACATCTGAACAAAGACCCTTGCATCTACAGCTTCAGGTCCTGATGATAATGAGTGAGTCAGTGAGTTGGGTTTAACACCGCTTTGAACTAGTTATGTCACGGCTGGTCAGCTTGATGTGAAAATGATGTAGATCTCCAGCGTTTACCACTTTGGTGAAACTCACAAGCACGTGTAGGATGACAATGACACTGCCCTTGATGACACTGTCCTGATGATGACAATGACAGTCCACTTGATGATGACACTGCCCTTGATGACACTGTCCTGATGATGACAATGACAGTCCACTTGATGATGACACTGCTTTTGATGACATCATTCTTGATAATGACACTTGTGAATTCATCCAGACTAGGACTAGAAATAAATATCTATTTTCACGAGTGCTGCCATCTACCTAAGGATAAAAGTGGTAGTCCACAAGATAGTCCTTTCTGGACTCTACTCGATTCTATGACTCAATGATTGTGTCCATGCAAGAATGAATCAAGGGCCCCACTGTGCTCAGTGCCACAGACTGCAGGTCACTTGTAGGCATCATGAGCTTCATGAGATGAGTTGCAGTCAATGTTTCACACTTTCAGGTCGATTGTGACCACGTCATGTTTGTAACTCATTTCATGTCAGAAAGTCTCCTCGCATCGCACTTTGTTTATAATCAATATCAGGATTTCAGGTTACACATCTTTACAATAAATGCCATTGTTAACAATGTTGCATTGTGTCATGGATTCATGTTGCACAACACCATATCAATCGCACAACACCATATCAATCCTACAACACCATATCAATCGTTTCCACTGTGTTCGAAATACATGTTGCATGACACTCCATGACATTAGAACGACACTACTTCCACACTGCACAATGTCTGCTGTATTGACAGTCAAACAGAACACTGTGTCTGCACAAAATCTGTGACCTGCATTCACAGTTTTATTGTGTATGTATTTGTTGTGTCAGCTGTTTTACACCGTCTTGTCTTCAAGGTGTCTGTCATGTTATCAGCATGTGCCGTCTGCTCAGCATGTGCCGTCTGCTCAGCAAGTGCCGTCTGCACAGCATGTGCCGTCTGCTCAGCATGTGCCGTCTGCTCAGCAAGTGCCGTCTGCTCAGCATGTGCCGTCTGCTCAGCATGTGCCGTCTGCTCAGCAAGTGCCGTCTGCTCAGCATGTGCCGTCTGTTCAGCATGTACTGTCTGCTCAGCATGTGCCGTCTGCTCAGCATGTACTGTCTGCACACTGTCGCCATCGCTGTCTCTGGAGTGTGCACATGATGATGATGTGTCATTGTTGCTTGAGAACTTCGTGCGGGATGTTGGCGACGACGCAGCCGAAGGTGCTCATGACGGTGGGGAGTTCCTGCCCCTCCACCCACGACTCCTTGCCCCGGTCCTCCTTCAGCCAGCACAGCCCCGCCATCCAGCTCTTGTCGTCCTCACCACCCACGATCAGGATGGTGTTGCTGTACTTCACAATACCTGGCGGAGCAACGGAACAGGCATGTGAGAGGAGTGTGAGAAGAGTGTGAGAGGAATGTGAGATGAGTGAGAGAGGATAGTGAGAAGAGTGCGAGGAATGTGAGAAGAGCGAGAGAGGATAGTGAGAAGATTGAGAGGAGTGTGAGAAGAGTGTGAGAGGATAGTGAGAAGAGAGGAATGTGAGAAGAGTGAGAGAGGATAGTGAGAAGAGTGGGAGAAGAGTGGGAGAAGAGTGCGAGGAGTGTGAGAAGAGTCTCAGAGGATAGTGAGAAGAGTAATAGGAGTGTGAGAAGAGTGAGAGGATAGTGAGAAGAGTGAGAGAGGATAGTGAGAAGAGTGCAACGAGTGTGAGGATAGTGAGAAGAGTGTGAGAGGATAGTGAGAAGAGAGGAGTGTGAGAGGAGGAATGTGAGAAGAGTGAGAGGATAGTGAGAAGAGAAGAGTGAGAGAGGATAGTTAGAAGAGTGGGAGAAGAGTGCGAGGAGTGTGAGAAGAGTCTCAGAGGATAGTGAGAAGAGTAATAGGAGTGTGAGAAGAGTGTGAGAGGATAGTGAGAAGAGAGAGAGGAGTGTGAGAAGAGTGAGAGGAGTGGGAGAAGAGTGAGAAGAGTGTGAGAGGATAGTGAGAAGAGAGGAGTGTGAGAGGAGGAATGTGAGAAGAGTGAGAGGATAGTGAGAAGAGAAGAGTGAGAGAGGATAGTTAGAAGAGTGGGAGGAGTGGGAGAGGATAGTGAGAAGAGTGAGAGGAGTGTGAGAAGAGTGAGAGGAGTGTGATAAGAGCGAGAGAGGATAGTGAGAAGAGTGAGAGAGGATAGTGAGAAGAGTGAGAAAAGTGTGAGAGGATAGTGAGAGGATAGTGAGAAGAGTGAGTGAGTTTGGTTTTATGCCGCTTTTAGCAATATTCCAGCAATATCACGGCGGGGGACACCAGAAATGGGCTTCACACATTGTACCCATGTCGGGAATCGAACCCGGGTCTTCGGCGTGACGAGCGAACGCTCTAACCACTAGGCTAGGGGAATGTGAGAGGAATTTAAGAAGAGTGAGAAGAATGGGTGGGGAATGTGAGAGGAATGTAAGAAGAGTGAGAGGAATGTGAGAAGAATGGGTGGGGAATGTGAGAGGAATATAAGAAGAGTGAGAGGAATGTGAGAAGAATGGGTGGGGAATGTGAGAGGAATGTAAGAAGAGTGAGAGGAATGTGAGAAGAATGGGTGGGGAATGTGAGAGGAATGTAAGAAGAGTGAGAGGAATGTGAGAAGAATGGGAGGGGAATGTGAGAGGAATGTAAGAAGAGTGAGAGGAATGTGAGAAGAATGGGTGGGGAATGTGAGAGGAATGTAAGAAGAGTGAGAGGAATGTGAGACGAATGGGAGGGGAATGTGAGAGGAATGTAAGAAGAGTGAGAGGAATGTGAGAAGAATGTGAGGGGAATGTGAGTGGAAAGTGAGAGGAGTGTGAGAGGAATGGGACAGGAATGGGAGTGGAAAGAGTTCTGCCAACGATAGTGTAAGACTGAGGATAGAGACTCCCTGATAATTAATAATGCATGAGTGGTTTTATGATGCTTTTAGCAATATTCCAGCAATATCATGGAGGGGGCACATTGTGCCCAAGTTGGGAAACTAACCCATGTCTTCAGTGTGACGAGCAAACACTTTAGCCTCTAGGCTACACCACAGCCCTTATTATAAATATGTGGGGACATTTACCCCTTGAATTTAGTATGAAATGCAGTAATATACTTAACCTTCATCAAAAGATTTTCAAAGTTGATGGAAATACAATACACAATTATAAGGTACAATACAATAACAAATACTGTTAAATCGTAAACATAATTTTAACCGTCGTCAGTAATTAGAATAAGGGTTCTAGATCTTAGTCTCCTGACTGACTCCAGATGTGATGCCGGTTTTAAAGGTTACCACTTTGGGGAAACCCAAGAGCACAGTTATGGTGCTGGCAAACCAATTAGAATAAGCAGAGCTAATTTGGGATTCAAACTCATGATCATAGGATTCTGGCGTGCCTAAGGGAGGCAACTCTGCACAGGCATGACTGGGCCAACCCTGCCTCTCCTAAACATAAGAACACAGTAGTCACTCACCAGCTCCACACAGAGCATTAGGAAGCTCCGGTCCCCGGCTCCATGTCTCATCAGCAGGATCCAAGATCTCCACGGAGCTGACACAGTGTTCCGGCAGATACTCCTTCCGCCATTTGTCACTGATGCAGGAGTTGCCGCCTGGTCGGAGGAAGCACATATCAACATCAACATCAATATCAACTTCAACATCAACATGGAGTCATCGACTATCAACAACATCACTCAATGTCAACATCGACTCTCAAGACAAGCCTTGTTTTAAGGAACTTATTTTAACTTGCACTAGGTGCATATTGACATGAAAACCTAGTTGCACCCAAAACACAGGTTGCACCCTGGTCCCATACAGTTATCCAAGCTGACACAGGCCAGCTTGCTGCCAGTGTCCCATAAATTAATGATGCATTGCTGTGTGAGTGAGTTGGGTTTAACGCCGCTTTTAACAGTATTCCAGTCATATTGCGGCGTGTCAGCTAAATGTGGGAGGAAAGCCCGAAGTGATGCAGTTCTCGGACATTTACCACATCGGTGAAACCAACGAGCATGGGTATAGTGCTGACAAACCTAGAAACATAATCGGGGCAAACCGGGATTCGAACCCACAATCATAGGTTTCTGGCGTGCCCAAGGGACGCAACTCTGCACAGCGAATTGCGGCGCGGTAGACGACTGGGCCACCCGTGCCCCCAATACATTGCTGTAAAATGTAAGAGGAACTAAGAAACTAAGAGAGCCTAAGAAAGCATGGCAAGTTACACGTAACAGGGATTAGTGATGTAGCATGGTAAGTATACTGTTGATCTATTGAGTATCAAAGATAAACTTTGTGTGGGCCTAGTAACAGTGAGTAAGGGTTAGTCAGAGACAAACTTGAATTTTTTTACATGTACTTGGTGCAAGGAGACATACATATAAGGCTTAAAAAAAAATAATTTGGTTCTCAGACAATGCCTTTTGAAAATATAGTGCAGGCTGGCAGCCATTTTTTTTTTTCAATTTCGGTTGTTCAAACTAGAAAGTAACCAAACAAACAGTTGTATACAATCAACCTGGGAAAGGGCCTCCCTACATAAATGTATTCCATGATGAGTAAAATACGGGAAAACAGTATTTGGCTGCCGTTGTACTAGCAGAGTGTGCACAATACACACATACAGTGAGCTTCCTTTTTATTTCACAAAGCAAAAACGTCATCGTGAGCACTCAACACCAGAAGAAGCAAGTCAACAAATCTGTACCGAAGTATGCAAGTTACTCCTGTTATTTCACTATCTGGCTATACAAGTGTTCATTGTGTATCTGGACTTACGTTTGTAATCCATCATATTACTTTTCTACAAGATTTCATTCGATTTTGATCAATTAATTTCGGGCGATATCGTGTATGATCTGATCGGCAAATCACATCAACTCACCATAAACTCGCCCTGAAACAAACATTAGTCGTTAGAGATACCAATCTTCAGTCTTCCTGTTCCTATGAATTTTCTTTTCAGTTAAGATATTGGCCATGACATTAAGTATTCTTTAACTAAAACTCCCATAGATCGGGGAGAAAATGTGTAAACAGCTGATTGCTATATGAAACATTGTCAGACAGTACACAAATACCATTGAATTTGTAAATCATCATGTCTGGTGATGTTTTATCGTAAATTTCATGTTGTCATTGACTCCTATTGCCGCCATGACCATAACACGAGATGAGCAGTAAAGCAGTGTGCGTGCAAAGGGAGGTAACTGTGTGCTATACTGGTTCACATTGTTTTTACTGCCAGGGTCGTGTGTTCGAGACGCGGAATATTTAAGGATTTGTGACTTTGTGATGATGTGGCTGTGCCTGAGAACCAACACTATTTTAAAAAAATAAATTTAGCCATAGGTTGCATTTTTCGGTTGCACTTGTGCATATTTTATATAGCTAAATGAGCCCTGTGTCATCAAAATCAACATCAATTTTAACTCCAAACATCAACACTCAACATCGACTCTCAACATCAACTCTCAATTCACATCCAAACTGTGGAAGAAACATTCAAAATCAACAACATCAACATCAACCATCAACCATCAACCCTCTACATCAACATCAACCATCAACCCTCTACATCAACATCAACCATCAACCCTCTACATCAACATCAACATCAACCCTCTACATCAACATCAACATCAACCCTCTACATCAAAGCAAGACCCAACCCTAACACCACCCATCAACCTCAGCTGTGTACCCACCGATGACGTAGATCTTCTCCTTGTACACCACACTGCCAGCCAGCACGCGCGGCTTCTTCATGGGAGGTAACTCCACCCAGGCGTCCTCCGCGGGATCATATCTACGACAGAACATATATTTGATTTCATGGAAGATCAAGAGCTTTTTTTATAGTAGCTCTCATCTTGCTTGTTATTCAACTTCTTTTTACAGATCGGATTTTGCTTCCACTAACTGAAAAGGCTACACTAAAAAATGACTGATCATAAATGTCATGTCTGGACCGGCACCATCACCAACACTGGAGGCAGAAGACATTCAAAGCTTTTTAATGTGCCACATCATGGCTGTCAGTATCTACCAAACGTGCAGGATTTAGGGAAATATATAAATTGTGGATCAATACAGCTGAAAGGAAATATGTTACAATTAACACTTATTTCTAGCCCTGTAATATAAATCTGTGAGATGCGTTAATTAACAGAAGTAAATATAATGTGGAAAAAAGCAACCAGCGCAACAAGCTAATTCCCGTGACTTTCAACATTTACACTGTTTGAACAAGATTCCAGTTATACCACGGGGTGTTATCTAAATATGGGAGGAAAGCCCAAAGTGATGCATGTCTCAGATGGGTACCACTTTGGTGAAACCCACGAGCACAGGCATGGTGCTGACTAACCTGGAAACATAACCTGGATTAGAACCATAGGTTTCCAGTGTGCCCAAGGGACACAACTCTGCAGCACCTACGACAGCTGGGTGACCCATGCCCCCGCATCAGTTATGAGTTTCGCAATGAGTGACTAAAAATTGAACGTTGCATTGGCATTATTTCACCCATATCGAGATCTTTCACAACCAAAGAAATAAGACAAAAGTATCTGTATGACCGACGTCATTTTGCATGAAAACCTGTTAATCTGAGGGAGAATTTGTCAGTGACAACAAACCAAGGTACAAATAGATAGTGACCTGTATGCACTGCTGCTGATCTCCGAGGTGTTTTCTCCGCCGAACACGTACAGCTTGCCGCGGTAGCTGAGTGAGGTGGTGAAGCGCAGGGGTTGTGGGAGCGGGGCCACCAACATCCACGTGTTGGTGTGGGGGTCGTAGCGCTCCACGCTGCTCAGTATCTCCGCACCATCCTGGCCTCCGACAGCAAAGGCGAACCTGGGACATGGAACAAGGAGTCTGGTATTTCAAACTAAACGTCCTTGGCAGGTTAAAAAAGAATCGGGAAAAAATATTTTGTTTGTTCAAAATCATGATTTTTGTTCTGAATTCATATTTTCTTAAATTCAGAGGTATTTTCTGCTTCTAAAAAACCTGTTCCTTTCCATGCGCATTATGTACGGGTGAAGCCAAAATCGTTTTAAACATTAAAAACTGATTCCGAGTTTTGAGTTCACTTCCAGATCTCAAATACATTTTCTGATTGACTAACAGACTTTCTAAAGACCAATGAAATGTTCTCATAAAATATCGTCTCATTCTGAGTAACAATACCATTGTCCTGTTTTCGATCAGTGTTTCAGCATCCTGCCTTAATAATTGTTCATGACACAGTGATATTATGTCTTATATGTACAATGTTGTCTTGTTTTTTGCCACAACAGGTGAGTAGAAGACCTGCCGGGTTGCAGGGTGCTTTGAAATTTTGCAATTTTATGAAAGTACTGAATTAACTTTATTAATTTAATCTTATAAATGCTGCAGTAAAGCACATAGACGCACAAAAGTTTCCTTTTGAACAAATACATTTTGCAGCTCAGCTTCATCTGTTCTTTTTTTATGTTTACGGGCATCACATTACTACATACCCACAATATTCATGGCAGGCCCTCTATTGTCAAGGTCTGTGGGATCTAGGGCCCACTATAAAAAATCCTAGGTTTATCACTGCACATTTACTGTACCTTTGGGAAAAATTATTTGTCTAGACAAACCTTGTTGTGAAAAATGCTCTTCCATTTGCAAAACAAACACTGTATGTGTTAACGTTGTTTGAAGGTTTCCTAAATCTGAATAAAATCTAAAGCTGCCCCCCCTCTAATACTTAATGGTCGGTCCCACGAGCTGTACATGTGTGGTTATAAACTCACCCATCAACGACTGTGAGAGAGAACTGGGAACGAGACATGTGCATCTTTGCCTTGGTCTGCCATGCCCCCTCAATCTGGTCGAACATGTACAGGTTGTTGGACACGCCCTCTGTGGTGATCGACCCCCGGTAGTTGATCTTCCTGATCGCCCCGCCTGCCAGGAAAATCTGGTTGTCTCCGGATATAGCACAACCTGTAAACATGGTAACAATTATATAGCAATTTACTAAACAATGGCATATGTGAGAAGAGGCACAACAAATAGTGTTTTTTAAACTGTTCTTAAAATTTGTTTAATTTACCTCCTGTATTTCTACAGGCAGGGAAAAACAGGCTACAGATTGTCTGGTTCAACACAATCTGCTACCTAACTATAGACATCAAAGGTGAGAGTGTGAGGGAATGAGCTGGATTTAACACTGCTATGATCATGATGATGTGGGCAGAGAGACGAAATGATGCAGGACATAGACATTTACCACTTTGGTGAAACCCATAAGCACGGGCACAGTGCTGACAAACCTAGAAACATCATCGGGGCAATAAAAATTTGAACTAGCATTCATAGGTTTCTGGCATGACCAAGGGACGCAACTCTGCACCCGTGCCCCCTTAAAGGGAAAAAGGAATTATCTAACCTATGTTCAGTTAATCAGCTGATAATGATACAGACAGCATCTTTCCCCTTCATGTGTGAGACTGTAGCAGCACTCTTCCCATTCAGTTGTGTTTTCCAATTTTTTATTCAATAAGAATTTTGAAACCAGACAATGAGTTCTATTTGAAAACTCTGTAACCACGAACACCAAACTACGCCAAACTACATCAGACAGTCAGCCATGCAAAGACAACAGTTATGAAAACGCAGGTGAATTTGGAAAATGTTTTCAGCGAACAGAGACAGAGACATTGGGATGTTGTAGTGAGGACTGAAGGCAAGCAACACTGTAATAATGTTGTCCGAGTTTGAACCCTCACTCACATTGTCACATCTGGACCAAAGCTTCCAGTCACTTGCTATAGAGTCAAAATCCAGTATGCGTTTTTGAAGTGCTTCAGTTTTGTTACTAGTAGTGAAACGATACCTCGATGGGTCGCGATTATTTCCTTCTTGACACAAGTATTGATCACAGCAAAACCAGTAAAAAATATTCATTCTTACTTAAGATGTTTTCTTATATAACTGTTACACCAAACACTAATTAGTAGTGAAAACTTAAATATTTTCATCCATTGTGCCATACTTGACACTGCCAACTGTAAATCGTCAGTGTGGCAGGTATTTGGCCATCCTGGCCATAAATAAGATGGCCTACACACGACATGGCCTACATACATATCAGATCGTGACCAAGGTATCGTGATGCATATCGGATCGTGACCAAGGTATCGTGATGCATATCGGATCGTGACCAAGGTATCGTGATGCATATCGGATCGTGACCAAGGTATCGTGATGCATATCGGATCGTGACCAAGGTATCGTGATGCATATCGGATCACACAGTCGGTGCATTGTACCAGGCCTAACTGTTACACATGAATTCTGCTTACCTGGTGTGTAGAGGCTCTGTGGCAGTTTGCAGATATGGATTACCTCCCCTGTCTTAGGCATCAATAGTTCCATACTGTTGTATTTCTTGAGAGCGTCTTCTGTATAAGGGTTTGCAATGATCATGACACCTCTCTCGTACGCCATTCCCCGACGGGGCATCAAACTCAAGTCCATTTCTTGTTGCCGATTTTTCAACATGTGGTAATACCTAATCATGTCCAGTGTCTTGCGTAGCTCCTCTCTCTCCAACAACAACGAACACGTGTCGATTCGATCACAGAAGTAATAGGAGCTGATGTTGGCAAAACGTACGCAGTTCATGATGTCGACGAGGTGCAACAGCCTGCCGTCGGTGTCGTGCTGCAACCACTCCATGCACGCCTCGTACACCGTCTCCTCCGTCGTCACGTTAATGTCATCATCGCTGATGATTTCCACGAGTTTGTCCGCAGGGAGGGAGAGAAACTCTTGCTGTTTGCACAACGTGGAAAACTTATTATTAATTATTTCTTTGGCTTTCATTGCAAGGACACCACATTCATGACATTTGGCAAAAAAATACACCCCGATACAGTTTGTGACTGTGACGTGATTCATCATGAACTCAGCACAGCCATCGCGTAAAGATATCAACTGAAAAAGATTGGACGCGGAGAGTAGATTCTGAACAGATTCCTCTGTCAACACAACCTGTCCTGTGTAAATATAGTCTAAGACGAGGGCGAGCGTCTGGCACTCCATGTCCTTCAGAGTTATCTTCTCCTGGTGGCTTTCGGCCATGTTGTTTGAGAACATCGCCATGAAGAAGGGGCTGGAGACTGCGAGGACGTTCTTGTGGCAGGGAAACTCCTGCATCCCGACACATAGGATCACATCCACAAACTCCTTGTTCTTGTAGAGTTTGGAGAATCCGATGAGGAGACTTGGTGCTCGATCCTGGTCGACAAACCGATCTTCACCCACGCTGGAGCAAGCCTCACTGGTCTGGGAGATGACAGACTCGGGGATGCTGGCAGCGCTGTGGTCCATCCTCGACTCTTGTCACCTGCACGGAGAAAACACAGTTGAATACACAGGTGAATACACAGGTGAAACACAAGTACGTTAAGAAGAGATGTGTCCAATGTGTACCACTTAATGACAAAACACACAGAGTGACTATAATATTTTACTTATTTCCAATTTTTACACGCTAATCATGCTTGAGACAAATGGTGCACCTCGAGTGATGGATCTATGTCACGTGTGATGCGTTCATGAGGATCGGGTTCACACAACATAGCTCTATGATTGTTTCTGCTTCAAACCAATCTTATATCTCTTGAGTGAGTGAATTGGGTTTAATGCCGCTATTAACAGTATTCCAGTTATATCACGGCGTGTCAGCTTAATGTGGGAGGAAAGCCCGAAGTGATGCAGGTCTCAGACGTTTACCACTTCGGTGAAACCCACGAGCACAGGTATGTGCTGACAAACCTAGAAACATAATCGCGGCGAACCGGGATTCGAACCCACAATCATAGGTTTCTGGCGTGCCCAAGGGACGCAACTCTGCACAGCGAATCGCGTCGCCTCAGACGACTGGGCCACCCGTGCCCACATTATAACTCTTGAATGTTAGTCAGTCTTTATATATTAACCAACATGTATGGTAATTGCGTTTCTTTTGGCAGTGAGTATATACAGGGTAAATATAGGGTAAATACAAAGGTGAAACAAGATCAGGTGTCTCAGGAACATTAGGAACGTTGCTCTGATCAAAATCAAAATAGTGCTGGGACGATGCACCAATGCATCGCGATAATTTACTTCTCAGTATAAGCATAAGTATCAACCACAGTCGCATACTAAGTAAAACGTATTGATTCTTACCGTAAATGTTTGCTTTAATAACTGTTAAACTAAACACTAATTAGTAATGAAAGTTTGTAGTGAAAACATAACTATTTTCATCCATTGTGCCCTACTTGACACTGCCGACTGTACATCAAGTACTTGGGACGGCTAAGGGACCACAGATAAGGGCACCTGCAAGTATCATGATACATATTGGACTGTAAGTAAGATATCGTGATACGTATTGGACTGTAAGTAAGATATCGTGATACGTATTGGATCGCACAGTTGGCGCACCGTCCCAGGACTAGTTATTAATCATGGTTAAGTTGTCATTTTGTTAACTTGTTAAATTTTCTTGTACATGCAATGAACTATCAACCATCAGGACGTGTTTGATTTGCAACTTTACAAATTCCTGCGAATGGCATATGTACCTGATCATATCATACATACAGTAAACTATGTTAATAACCGATACACTTATAACAAACTGACGCTTATAACAAACAGTTTGGTCCCGGCCATTTGCTGTAAATTTTAACACATAAAATTGATGGATATAACGAACACGCTTATAATGAAATAACTGACAGAGCAAGCTCACTTTGTGGTCCTGTGTGTACTCTGTCAGCAGGTGGGGTGAGATAGGGTTGTCCTGTGTGTACTCTGTCAGTAGGGGAGGTGAGATAGTGTTGTCCTGTGTGTACTGTCAGTAGGTGAGGTGAGATAGGGTTGTCCTGTGTGTACTCTGTCAGTAGGTGAGGTGAGATAGGGTTGTCCTGTGTGTACTCTGTCAGTAGGTGAGGTGAGATAGTGTTGTCCTGTGTGTACTCTGTCAGTAGGTGAGGTGAGATAGTGTTGTCCTGTGTGTACTGTCAGTAGGTGAGGTGAGATAGGGTTGTCCTGTGTGTACTCTGTCAGTAGGTGAGGTGAGATAGGGTTGTCCTGTGGGTACTCTGTCAGTAAGTGAGGTGAGATAGGGTTGTCCTGTGTGTACTCTGTCAGTAGGCGAGGTGAGATAGGGTTGTCCTGTGTGTACTCTGTCAGTAGGTGAGGTGAGATAGGGTTGTCCTGTGTGTACTCTGTCAGTAGGTGAGGTGAGATAGGGTTGTCCTGTGTGTACTCTGTCAGTAGGTGAGGTGAGATAGGGTTGTCCTGTGTGTACTCTGTCAGTAGGTGAGGTGAGATAGGGTTGTCCTGTGTGTACTCTGTCAGTAGGTGAGGTGAGATAGGGTTGTCCTGTGTGTACTCTGTCAGTAGGCGAGGTGAGATAGGGTTGTCCTGTGTGTACTCTGTCAGTAGGTGAGGTGAGATAGTGTTGTCCTGTGTGTACTCTGTCAGTAGGTGAGGTGAGATAGGGTTGTCCTGTGTGTACTCTGTCAGTAGGCGAGGTGAGATAGGGTTGTCCTGTGTGTACTCTGTCAGTAGGTGAGGTGAGATAGGGTTGTCCTGTGTGTACTCTGTCAGTAGGTGAGGTGAGATAGTGTTGTCCTGTGTGTACTGTCAGTAGGTGAGGTGAGATAGTGTTGTCCTGTGTGTACTGTCAGTAGGTGAGGTGAGATAGGGTTGTCCTGTGTGTACTCTGTCAGTAGGTGAGGTGAGATAGGGTTGTCCTGTGTGTACTCTGTCAGTAGGTGAGGTGAGATAGTGTTGTCCTGTGTGTACTGTCAGTAGGTGAGGTGAGATAGGGTTGTCCTGTGTGTACTCTGTCAGTAGGTGAGGTGAGATAGGGTTGTCCTGTGTGTACTCTGTCAGTAGGTGAGGTGAGATAGTGTTGTCCTGTGTGTACTGTCAGTAGGTGAGGTGAGATAGGGTTGTCCTGTGTGTACTCTGTCAGTAGGTGAGGCGAGATAGGGTTGTCCTGTGTGTACTCTGTCAGTAGGTGAGGTGAGATAGTGTTGTCCTGTGTGTACTGTCAGTAGGTGAGGTGAGATAGGGTTGTCCTGTGTGTACTCTGTCAGTAGGTGAGGCGAGATAGGGTTTAACGCTGTGTTTAGAATTTTGCGCTTTCACTGAAATATGTATGCACATGTGCAGGGTTAGAACTTAACTCAAAAGCTTTACTAGCCCTGGTAAAGATAAAATGACTTTGTAATGTTAAAACAATGGGGAAATTTGTACTAGCCCGAATGAATTTGTACTAGCCTCGGGCTAGCAGGCTAGTGTTAATTTCTAACCCTGATGTGTGTGCCTGGCTGCTTTTACTGGTACGGACTTGTGCTGGTTATATAGTGCTAACCCAATGAGATACCATGCCACAGTTTAACATGTATACCTCACTCAGACACAGTATACCGACTCAGAGCTGAGTCCTTGCTTTATCCCTTTAATGCCGAGCCCAAGACAGGTAAGCAAAAAGTAACATCTTATAACGCCTATTGGCAGAGCTCCAGATAAGCTTTTGGTGTTGTGGGCATTTTACCCATGCATTTTAAAATCATTGGGTATCAGTAATTCTATCTGGGTATTCAAATTTCTGTTACCCACTAGTTTTTACACATGTGGGTATTTAAGTTGAATATTTAAAAACACTATTCATCTAGTCTCTGCAAACTGGTGTTGTGTGGGTTCGAGAGCTTTATAGGATTAAAAAATAAAACGATACTTCCACAAGAAAGTGTGATGGCAAATGATCATGATGTAACTGTCATCTTGGAGTTTGGCAAGGTTGAGGGAATGCCTGTTTATAATTTCAAAATAAGTTGCTGATTTGCTCATCGAATACGCAGGGTGACTTCACAATATTTTGATGATAGTTTTATTTTTGTAGCATATCTGTAATGTTCGTTGCGTATACTATTTGATACGCTTGTTATTTATTTTACTGCCTATTTCTGCATTTCTGATGCGTATTTTACGCAGATACGCAGCTTATCTGGAGCTCTGTATTGGTATGACACGCCTGAGTATCGAACCACCGACCATCCACTTTCTGGGCAGACATTCCATCTATTAAACCATATTGGAGATCCCAATGATCATTATGTGAAGTCAGTAACAAATGAACCTTCTCAGAAATAAACATGACAAAACACATGAAATGAGATGTCTCAGACAACAAAACTTGTGGATGTGACTATCTGTTGTTTGTTTGTTGTTGAACGGGTCACTCACGATATTCCAGCAGTCTGTAAATAATGGAGTCTGGACCAGACAATCTTGTTAGTCGCCTCATACAACATGCATTGTCACCACGGTCACCTATCACCGCAAGCATGGGTTGCTGAAGACCTATTCTACACCGGATCGTCACTGGTCTGTATTATATAAATAGTGAGTGAGTGAGTGAATACGGCTTTTCGCCCATTTTAGCAATATTCCAGCAATATGCCGGCAGAGGGACACCAGAAATTGGTTTCACACATTGTACCCATGTAGGGATATATATTTATATATGTGGGGCTCCTCAGCTTAAAGTGGAAGGAAAGTGCAAAGTGATGCACCTATTTCGAGTAAGGGTTTAAAATTAACATCAGTCTGCTCGTCCAAGATAAGCAAAATTCAAAAAGGCTGAATAACACTTCCTTGTAGTATCAGATAGAAACCGCTCTGTAAATATTAGGTCACATTTTTCAATAATAGATTGCACTGGTGCATGTTTTATACTTGTTTTCTACATGTTGTATAGATCTAGCCAAATCAAGCCATGAATATGTCAGTCAATCAAATGCAACAGAAGTCACTAGTGTGAGACTACTAATGCCAATGGGGAGGTCTAGTGAGATATTCACCTGTCTATCAATTTATCATCAGACAGAGTCGCTCTGTGGCAGATCAAATTTGCGTACTAGTGAAAATGTAAAATATTTCTTAGCTAGGAGTCAATCAGAGTATGCCTCAATCGTCAATCGAAGGATATATATATTAACTGTATGAACGTTGGAGCTTGCGAGATACAAGTTTGAACCAACAAGGCTTACCTAAAAATCCCACGAAAATCACCAACGAATGTGTGTGCAACATGATTTTCCTTAAACACACAAAAATATAACAGAATCACTATATAAGTGTACTTCTGCAGATGGAATATCCCTGTTCTCATTTTAATCTAACCGTGCTCCGCCTGCGCTGGCAAGTGATCGAAAACTGAACATTTCTTTCAACGCAGACAAAAATGTTAATGCATGCCCAGACAACACAAGGCTATTGCCGACCTCGAGTCGTCTATTACAAAGATGATATTGGTCAGTTATGCATATTTACCCACAACAGCCCAGGCAATCAGTGAAATGGGACACTCTATCTTCTTCTTTGCACCACCTTTCTTCGACGTTGAAGTTTAGCTGACCTCAGCCCATTATCGTGGAAAGAGGTGGTAACAAGTTTCCGGAAGTACCTCGGCGCAATCGGATAATCGGAACGACGTAGAATGATCTCTGTTTCCGCGACCATGACACTGAAAGAGGACAAATAGACCACACAAATCTTCACTACAGGATTAGGAGCATTTTATGCACGTGCTAAACCTCACAAAGCATTCGCAGCCAGTACTGCTATGTGCAATTTTTCAATCTGCTTCGGATCCATGCGTGATACTTAGAAATACAACCAAATGCCGATATAATCCGAATGACAAACGGGCGAACACACGCGAGTTTGCACGACGCGTTACTTTTGTGAGTACTTCCGAGGTTGGCTTTGAAATGACTTGCTGGGGTAGAAAACCTACCGGTGGGGTTGTTCTCTCAACCGGTTCTGTCTAGAAGGGCCAGACATTTGATATTCTGAGTATGGCCTATCTGTGATCTTTCTTGAAGTAATCTGTTCCCCTCCAAACAAACAAACAATAAATAAATGAATGAATGAATGAATGAATGAATGAATGAATGAATGAATGAATGAATGGATGGATGGATGGATGAATAAATAAATAAATAAATAAATAAATAAATACACTTTTGAAATATATAAATTCAGTCAATCATAATTATATACTACCATAATTTCGATATAAAGTTTAAAGGTATTTTATTAAATTGATAAGTAACATTATATTTATAATGTTTTTATAATATTACTGATTCAGATAAATTAGTATCGTGCACTCACTCACTCTGGTCAAAGCGCACCATGTTTTTACCTGATTTGTAATATTTTGTTATGAAGTCAAGAAAGTATAAGTAAGAGGCTCCTCAAGAACGTCTTGTCCATAATATATACATACAGTATATTTTTTATCTTTGTTGTTGTTGTTGTTGTTTTACGCCGCAGTACTCAGCAAAACTCCAGCTATATGTACATAATCGAGTCATGACCAGACAATCCGGTGATCATGAATCCTCGCAGCTGGGATACGATGACATGCAGTCAGCCAAGTGACCTAAACTGACCACCCAATCCACTTAGTTGCCTCCGGGGTGGGGAGGGGGGGAAGAGATAATTTATTTTTGTGGCACGCGTTACAGAAGCTGTATATATATACAAAAAGTAACGCCATGAGGCTTATGAGATGCAATAAAACAATAAACACATATCAAACACAAGGGAAGGATACTGTTAGAATCCTGTACAAAACAGTATTATGTGTATCGACATGTTAATATTCATAGCTAACATAATGTTCATGAGTTAAATACATGTTTACGTTTCTATATTTTTTAAAGTGTGCCTGCTAATAGGACCTGTACAATTTCTGACTTTAATATAAATATAAGTTGATTATAATATTTAAATATAGTAAATTTAGTAAAGGTAGGACTTAATAACATATACGTTTAAAAAGTGCGCGGGTTACTTGGGAAATATCAACTGAGGGGCAAAAGGAAGTGGACCGAGTTTGAGTTTCATGTCATTGAACATTGAATGAACTGTTGTGAATGCGATTGCGTTTATTTAACCATCACTCACTCGTTTGTGAAAAGTAATCTGTGGCTGTGTATTTTTGTGTATAAATAAATTGGATCAATGAAAACTGGCGTAAGAAATAAATTTGCAACCACATGACCCCTACCATGTTTAACATGTAAATTTGTGCCGAAAAAAGGCAAATTGACTTATTTTCATGCGTAAGATGTCTGTCTGTTCGCAGTTACCTGTATACAATGAACTGCTTCTCTTCAGTTTTTTAATGTTTTAAATCAATCATATATTTAAAAATATAGTTGCTCCTCGCGTTCCGCGCGTCTACATCCTGACATATACATTAACGTCTGGATCAGTAAAATGTCTTTAGACTTGAGTGTGTGTGTGAGTGAGTAAGTTGGGTTTAACGCCACTTTGAACAGTATTCCAGTTATACCACTGCGTGTCCGCTTAATGTGGGAGGAAAGCCCGACGTGATGCAGGTCTCAGACGTTTACCACTTCGGTGAAACCCAGGAGCACGGGTATGGTGCTGACAAACCTAGAAACATTATTTGGGCGAACCGGGATTCGAACCCACGACCATAGGCTTCTTGCGTGCCCAAGGGACGCAACTCTGCATCGCGATGCCTTTGACGGGTTAACATTCTAGCACATAACATTACTAAATAGAATTAACATTTGTCGTATAAAGTCATGAGTCACATGCAGCCCAGTCGATTAAGGCGCTATCGGAGGTGATTCTACTGCCAGGATGTGCTGTTTCCGGGTGCGAATCCCGGATATTGTATATAATCTACTATGATCAGGGAGTATGACGTATGGTCACGTGGTTATAATTATAACCAATGATAACCGATGTCATGCTTTTGTAGCGGTGACGTGTATCACTAACAACAGGACCAATGATAGTGCTGAGTATTACACTACTGCATTGGACGCAATGTTAACATACATCCTAATTTGAGAAAACCTTTTCTAAAATACCAAATTGTGAAAGAAATTTTGAGTCTTTCTCAGTTCGCCTGCCTAGGCACTTGGTTTGGAATCCTAGATACCCCACTGCTGGTTCTGTAGAAGAGGCGATCGACGCCACGGATTCAGTATAAGTAAGAACTGATTTTCATTTTGTGCCAGTTATTTGGAATATGAATCTTCATATAGACAGTATATGAGTCAATGAGTTCAAATCAAACGTTTCATCGACATTGTTTGAGACATATATAGAGACGAGCCCCAAATGTATGAAAGTCGCACTTGCGACGTTCGCATACACTGGTCTAATCCCAGCCGATTGTTTAACGCCAATGTTCGGGAACACCTCTCCAAAGTCTCTAAAAAGCAAACATTAATTTAACGTATATGGACTCGTGGATTAATAGCAAACGTAAGTCAGCCCCGTGTCGTGCATTTCAGTGACTAACATGTATACTAGTATTTATCCGCAAGTTCTTATGTTACGTGTCGATTCCCAAATTGAAACAATAAGTTAAAAAAAAGAGTTTAGTGTGAAACCAACAAACAACCAACAAGTGGTATACAATCAGCAAATGTAATACAAAATTAACTAAGTTTACAAATCAACACAAACTACTGCCCAACAATTATAATGGCAGTACACAATCGAATGGTAGTACAATATTCAATGGCAAAATATATGATGGCAGTGGTGATAGCAAAAGTCAGTGATGATAGCATTTCACCCAGCAGCGATTGTGATTAATGTTCCGAGATGGGCCTAGGCAGGAAATAGGATGTGATCTTCACACGAAAGCTGGCCTTGATGTATTCTTAGATGAAAATGTGTGAGAGATACAAGAGGCTGCTCTTGTCCCCTTACATACCGTCTAACATAACTGAAATTTCTACACAGTGCCCTTACCAGTCTAGCGGCACTAGAACATTACAGAATATTCTACATCAGTCCACGGTATACCGGACGTTTACATACCACCCTTGCATCTAAATATAATAACTTCCAAAAACAGTTTACATTAAACAGTACTACATTCCTGACAACTGATCACTGTCCAAATGCAATGCAATGAGCGCACACAGGCACAATCATTTTTCAACAATAAAATACACAAAAAAATGCGACCTTTATTGACTACAAACAACATCTACACTTCACGGCGGACATCTGCACCTGGACCACATGTGGGTGAGTTAGCAATAATACAGGGAACAAGTCTACACAAAGTCAGCCAGACTCTACAGGCAGACAGTGTCCTAAATCACCATTCACTCACATTCATCACCAGCAGTAGAGTTTCCACATTTGTGAGAGAGCCGCCCAAGCTGCCGCCTTAATCCCGTGATCGTGGCTCGAGTCCTAGTCTCGTTTTCGCTGTTATTGTGTTTCTTGGTTTAACAACAATATGCCCGAACTTCTGGGTTTTGCCAAAGTGAATAACTTCCGGCTCTCTCCCCAAGCCGACACGTCGTGATATAAATTAAGTATTTCCTCCGCAGAGTAAAATTCCAAACGACTTCATATTGATTGTATGATTGCCCATAAGGTTAACGTATTATGCATATCACTCTGAGTTTGTCTAAATGTGTTTAATCACTTGGCATCTTGAGCTTGGACGACAGTACTCCCACAACAGCTTTGTGCTTTTTCTCTTTAGCTATCATAACTGCTGTTAGTCCTTGATTGTCCATCGCGTCCATGTCTGCAACGTCTTTCGACAGGAGATACGCCACCATGTCCGCATTTCCTCCACGACAAGCCACATGGAGAATGTTGTTACCTCCATCATCAACAAGTGACACGTCACTACCCACACTCACAAGGAGTTCAAACACCTCTTGGTGCCCCATCCATGCCGCCAACATCAAAGGGCTCCGCCCTTTCTTACCTCTGGCGTTGACGTTGACGCGTGTCGTCGAGAGAACGTGGCACACCATACTGACGTGTCCTCCCAGACACGCTGCATGGAGGATGGTGTTGCCTTCAGACGACCTGACGTTCACGTCACCGCCTTCCCTCACAAGTAGCTCGAGTACATTAGTATGTCCAAACTCCGCTGCAACCATCACTGGCGTCCTGTCGTACTTACCTCTACTGTTGATAGCAACGACACCTTTGGAGATGATGTAGTTGACAATGCTCACGTCTCCACCCACACAGGCCTCGTGAAGGATGTTGTTGTTGTTGCTACTCACGGGTGACAAATCGCTGCCTTCACTTACAAGAAGCTCAAACACAGCGCTATGTCCCTTCAATACGGCCATCATCGTCGCCGTTCTCTCGTTCGCCCCTCTGCTGTTGATGTCAACAATATTCATCAACAGGAGACACTTTACCATCGTCACATAACCTCCAGTACAGGTCACGTGAAGGATATTGTTACCGCCATTGGTCACATGCGACATGTCACATCCTTTCTGTGCCAGTAAGGCGACCACTTCCTTGTGTCCGCGTTCTGCCGCCATCATCACGGGCGAATACCCGTGGTTCCCGCGACTGTTGATGTCAACAAGACGTCTAGAGATGACATACTGTACCATGTCCACATTGCCCCCGTGAGACGCCCAGTGGAGGATGTTGTTCGAATTAGCGTCTTGGACTGATGCGTCAGCACCTCTACTCACAAGCAGGCCAAACACCCCCAGACGACCCTTCCACGCGGCCACAATCAGGGGTGTTTTCCCGATGTCGTCTCTCCTGTTGATGTCAACTATTTCCTCTAAGGGAAGACACTGCACTTTCTTCTCACCACCTACAGCATATGCCACGTAAAGGTTGAGCTCGTCAATATCCTGGAATGACACACCCCCTCCTACCACAGGATCATGCACTGTTGAGTTTCTGGTCCAGCTGTCTCCTGGAGTGTCAGGGGGTCTTATGTCCCCTGCTGACACCTTGTGTCCCAGTTCACCTGATGCGTGTGTTGTGGTGCTTGTGTTTCCTGTGTCACCCGTAGCACGTGATATACCGTTTGTGTTTCCCGTGTCACCCGTAGCACGTGATGTACCGCTCGTGTTTTCCATGTCACCCGTAGCACGTGATATACCGCTCGTGTTTTCCATGTCACCCGTAGCACGTGATATACCGCTCGTGTTTTCCATGTCACCCGTAGCACGTGATATACCGCTCGTGTTTCCCATGTCACCCGTAGCACGTGATGTACCGTTCGTGTTTCCCATGTCACTTGAAGCACGTGGTTTACCGCTCTCTTTTCCAATGTCACCCGTAGCACGTGGTATACCGTTTGTGTTTCCAATGTCACCCGTAGCACGTGGAATGCCGCTTGTGTTTCCCATGTCACCCGTAGCACGTGATAAACCGCTTGTGTTTCCTATGTCACCCGTAGCACGTTGTATACCGCTCTCTTTTCCCATGTCACTCGAAGCACGTGGTATACCGTTTGTGTTTCCCATGTCACCCGTTGCACGTGGAATGCCGCTTGTGTTTCCCATGTCACCCTTAGCACATGATAAACCGCTTGTGTTTCCTATGTCACCCGTAGCACGTGGAATACCGCTTGTGTTTCCCATGTCACCCGTAGCACGTTGTATACCGCTTGTGTTTCCTATGCCACCCGTAGCACGTGGAATACCGCTTGTGTTTCCCATGTCACCCGTAGCACGTTGTATACCGCTTGTGTTTCCTATGCCACCCGTAGCACGTGGAATACCGCTTGTGTTTCCTATGTCACCCGTAGCACGTGGTATACTGTTTGTGTTTCCCATGTCACTCGAAGCACGTGGTATACCGTTTGTGTTTCCCATGTCACTCGAATCACGTGGTACACTGCCAATGTTTCCTGTGTGGTTGTCATTTAGTCCTATCCCCACTGTAATAGTGTCATTGTGTGGACGCTCAGCTGACCCCTCGTTTGCTATCCCGCCAGTGATGTGTTCTGCAGTGTAGGTTTGTCCTACGCCGCCTTGCACACGTCCCGCCACGTTGAGCCTCTCAATGTGGACAACCTCCTTGGAACAACACTGACCCATTGGACTAGAGGTGCTACACTGAAGCTTGGGGTCCTTCTGTAACAAACCAGAAACAAAACATCCTTGGTCAAACCGTGTGCGTTCAACTACAAGATGCCAATAATCAGATATGTGATGTTACACTTTCAAATTACCTTGGGGAAGTCTTTTTCCAACACAGGCTATCTTTATTAAAAGATTATTAATATTAACGTAACTTAGATGAGATTAAATGATATCGAATAATGCATTGATGTGAAGTGTTTGATTTTCAGGTTTGTTTGTTTGTTGTTTGACGCTGCACTCAGCAATATTTCAGATTTATGACGGCGGTCTGTAGATAATCGAGTCTTGACCAGACAATACAGTGATTGACATCATGGGCATCAATCTATGCAATTGGGATACGATGACATGCATCAACCAAGTCAGTGAGCCTGACCACCAGATCCTGTTTGTCGCCTCTTACGACAAGGATAGTTGCCTTGTATGGCAAGCATGGGTTGCCGAAGCCCGGATCTTCAAGGGTCTTACGTTTGTTCAGTCTGATAGGTTCTAGGTTACACATAAACGGCCCCCCCCCCCCCTTGCTTTCCCCTAAAGTTCTCACTATACTAAGACGGAGTAGTTGGAATGAAATAGAAATCAGACTTGCCAACAAACAAAATATTTAGCTGGGGGAAGAGTAGGGCGTCATGACAGTCATCGCTTGTTTGGAGTGATTCGGAGTAGCAACTTCCTTTGGCTGCCGACTACGATTGCGGATGTTGAGAAGAAACATGGCCGGAAATTCATTCACACCAGCTAGTACCAGGTTTTTTAATACGTTTTACGATACAAAATGTATGATACCTAGTGCTGATGTAACCCAAATTTCCTTACGAACAATGAAGTGTTATATCTTATCTTAACATGTTATCTTACAACTCAATCATTCCTTGTATGGATGTGGCCGCCTCGCAGAACTGGGGAGCTGTGACCATGGGAAGAGACAGTATAGAGAGCTCCGAGCAACAGGACAATAAGGGTAATTTTGTTCATGTTTGTAGCATCATATTTTAAGCTTTCAAGTCAGAACTTGAGTCTGAGTCATGGTTTCTGTCACTGACCAAAACAAGCACGACAAATGTTACTGAACATCCCACACACATCAGAAAAATGCCATTCCAAACCCTGTGACCATTTTGGCAGGAGTTTCTTTTTGTGTTTCCAACCTACACATGTGAGGGCTGAATACAGCACGCGGAACCTGGAGCCAGCCAGTCGGACTACCGCCATCTTATTGTCACGTGCCCTGGCTTCCAGGCAGGCGCTTCCTTCGCTATGAAACAGCTGACAGTGGTACCTTGTCTGTTTTACATATTTATTCTTTAGGATACATATTAATGGGTATATAGAGGATATTTAATGTGTTTTCTCAAATACCACTTTTATCTCATCGAGTGAAGTGGGGAGAGTCTAATATTTTCACGAGTGACGCAGTCATTGAATTTTCTATTTATTATATACATCTTTTATTTTTATTATATACATATGAATGAAATACTGGAATTTATCAGTGACGGTAGATCAAGTTATCAGTGACTGATCACTAGTGACTGATATAAAAAAAGTTATATCAGTCACTAGTCACTGATATAAACAAGGTGCCGGACTACTTTCTCCTGAATCAAAACATTAAAGAGTTATCCCCCTTTGTTTACGTCAGATGCCGACTGTACTCAGTCTCAACCGCAGGTGCATAACTTCTCTTCAACTGACCACAGGAACTTTTTGACGAGTCTGATGTCTGGAAATAACATCTATGGCAATGTTAATATCACTCTTGCGCCGGACATGCTTCGCCAGACATTAGGCACAACTGGCGACAGCGAGACGTACCGCCGAGGCGAGAAGCGCCTGTGTCAGAGAGTGGAATTCCCCCCCTAGCCTATTTTACCCCGGAAAAGGGGCTATATAGCCAAATTTCCCCCGGGAAACTGGCTATATAGCCATACTTCCCACGGAAAGCACAATATATGGCCATATTTCCCACCCGGAAAATACACTATATAGCCAATTTTCCGCTTTGGAGTCAGATTTGCCCCATAATTAAACATATGTCTGTTATCAAAAGTACCTAGATGTACAGTTGGCTGATGGAGTAATTTACGAGAGAAACCATGATTAAAATCTTGTTTTTGTTTTGCGCCATACATTCTTAATTCTAATAAATAGAGGATAGTTCATTTCGACAGTGAGATATGGCGGATCTGTCACTCGACAGATCAGATCAGCCTTTTGTCACTGACGAAATGAAATGTTTTATTTATTATTATTTATTTAGTAGGGTATGTGTTTTTTTAATTTTTTTATTTTGTTGTTGTGTATTTGAGGTAAATCAGCGAATCTAAAATCTTCCAACTGTCTTCAGTAACAATACGTCACATTGCTAGTTGAAACACACTTTGCTAGTTGATTTCTATCAGGTCTGCACTGTAAACTTGAACGGCAGTAGTTCTCCTTACCATGGTTGCAGTGACATATCACTTTTCTGTCATCGAGAATCCTCAGTCTCTCATTGCAAAGTATATTATAAGGTATATTTACAACGTATATAGCGCATATATCTGTGCGTGCTCATGGCGTTTCTTGCCCCGATCAGAGGTCCGTATATTTTGCATTCCAGAACTTCCCAGCTACATGTGAAATATGCAACCAAAGCTGCCTGTCAGGCGCTAGAAGATTACCCATTCACATTACCATTACCACATTAACTCCTTGGTACCCATTTACTGTTTGTGGACAGAGGCATGCATGAACAAGATCACTTGCCAAAGGTGACGCCGCAAGTTTTTCAACTCGTGTTTCAGTGGAAGATATATACGTGAGTACTGTTTCCGTCATCTGTTCATTTACCAACTGATGAGCAGATTCTGTTTAGTGCACAGGGTTGTGAACTGCAGGCTATGCTTGCGACAACACTTTTAGGACCTGTACTAATGTCAGCCCTTAGGTTAAATAAATAAAATAACTACAGTGGCTAGCAAAAATCCAAGGATGCAAATTCAACAGTCTGGACTCTCTTTACAATCAACGTGTTCTACAGCTTGCAAACAGAATTTTATACCAACCAAATCACTTTTTATACCCTTGTATGACGTTTTACCATCTGGAAGAACATATCGTGTACCTTGTTTTAAATCAAATAGAGCCAAATCTTCATTTGTTCCCGTTAGTATTTTATTTTTAAATGATGAACCAAGTCAACCTGTCTCTTAATCATTGTTTAATTCCTTTGTGCTGGTGTTAATCCATATTTTATCTTCTTTAATAGTGCATATTTTGTTGCTTTATGTTATGCATGTATGTTCTGTGTGTATGTTTGCATGCATGGAGTGTTATGTAAGTTTGCATGGAGTGCTATGTATGAGTGCAGATATATGTGTTGGTCTGTAATTGTATTGTTCGTAATGAGTGTATGTATACTCTTTTCACTTCAAATATAATCCAAATTCCCCTGGGGGTAATAAAGCTTGATTCTAAATAACACTAACGGGGTTCGAACCTGGGACCTCTTGCTCTTCAGCAGTGAAGTGTTTACTAGTATCCAGCAACAGTTCATAAATAGGTTCTCTGGCATGAATAACAAGTGGCAAGTCGGAATCGTCTATGTTTTCAACACTAAAAGCTTGTTTTCAATTGAGACACGTTTAACTCAAATTTCTCTGTCAAATATGGCATGCAAGAAGTTCGCTTTTGCCATTGCTGTTTGATCAATGTTTGTTAAATGGTGCAGTAGGTTATGTTTTTTAATACTGCATTGAAAAATCTGAGGGATATAGGGGAAATTACTACTATATAGACATACTTCCCCCTTGTGTTAAGGGGGAAATCTGACTCTAAAGCGGAAATATGGCTATGTAGTCATTTTTCCCCGGGGGAAATTTAGCTATAAAGCCTTTTTTCCGGGGGGAAATTAGGCTATATAGCCCCTTTTCCGGGGGGAATTTAGACCAGGGGGGAAATCCCACTCTCTGACACCAGCTTGAATTTTCCGACAATTGAACTTTCCTAATTTAATTCATGACAGCAAGCAACAATGTTTCAGTTAAAATGTTCGGGGTTCTATAAATGTGTTTATGTCAACGTTCATACTTATCTGTGAGAAAATTTGATCAAATTTGGCGGATTTTGTAAGCCTGGAGAGCGCTCAGCTGATCGTTCGACATGGTCACAGTACTACTTATATGTACTCCTACGCCAATGAAATAATCGCTGTTTGAAAATGATTTCTGTTTTCATTTTAAACAGGAACGTTTAATTATGACAAACAAAAACATCCACGGAACTTAATACTCGATATGAAATAATATATTTCGCATAACATATATTAACAGGGCTAGTTTTATTCACGAACTATATTCTTTTCGCCAACCCCCTTTATACGGCGGTGGTAAAGGGGCGACAGGGAGAGCTTAGTAATTTATCAGACACTGTTTTCGAAAAAATATATAAATTGCAAGTAATAAATTCCAGTATTTAATTCATATGTATATAATAAAACATTGCATACGTGACTTCATATATATATATGCATACGTTGTATATCTATAGACTGCCGCCCCTCCCTTCACTGTACCCATCCAACACATTATGACTCTACTGAAGAATCAGCTTACAGCGGAATTTAACTGTACATTCCCAGAAATACATGTACATATCAGTGATTGCATTGGTATTCAAAATAATGGGGTCCCCGCGAAGCTATGTAAGGGCGTTTGGGGGCATGCATTAAGACTACATTAAGAGTGTGGATGACTTTCAGACAGATACAGCGGGGGAGTGTGGATGACTTTCAGACTGATTCAGCGGGGGAATGTGGATGACTTTCCGACAGATACAGCGGGAGAGTGTGGATGACTTTCAGACAGATACAGCGGGAGAGTGTGGATGACTTTCAGACAGATACAGCGGGGGAATGTGGATGACTTTCAGACAGATACAGCGGGGGAGTGTGGATGACTTTCAGACTGATTCAGCGGGGGAGTGTGGATGACTCTCCGACAGATACAGCGGGGGAGTGTGGATGACTCTCCGACAGATACAGCGGGGGAGTGTGGATGACTCTCCGACAGATACAGCGGGGGAGTGTGGATGACTTTCAGACAGATACAGCGGGGGAGTGTGGATGACTTTCAGACAGATACAGCGGGAGAGTGTGGATGACTTTCAGACAGATACAGCGGGGGAGTGTGGATGACTCTCCGACAGATACAGCGGCGGAGTGTGGATGACTTTCAGACAGATACAGCGGGGGAGTGTGGATGACTCTCCGACAGATACAGCGGCGGAGTGTGGATGACTTTCAGACAGATACAGCGGGGGAGAGTGGATGACTTTCAGACAGATACAGCGGGGGAGTGTGGATGACTTTCAGACAGATACAGCGGGGGAGTGTGGATGACTTTCAGACAGATACAGCGGGGGAGAGTGGATGACTTTCAGACAGATACAGCGAGGGAGTGTGGATGACTTTCAGACAGATACAGCGGGGGAGAGTGGATGACTCTCCGACAGATACAGCGGGGGAGTGTGGATGACTTTCAGACAGATACAGCGGGGGAGTGTGGATGACTTTCAGACAGATACAGCGGGGGAGAGTGGATGACTCTCCGACAGATACAGCGGGGGAGAGTGGATGACTCTCCGACAGATACAGCGGGGGAGTGTGGATGACTTTCAGACAGATACAGCGGGGGAGAGTGGATGACTCTCCGACAGATACAGCGGGGGAGTGTGGATGACTCTCCGACAGATACAGCGGGGGAGTGTGGATGACTTTCAGACAGATACAGCGGGGGAGTGTGGATGACTTTCAGACAGATACAGCGGGAGAGTGTGGATGACTTTCAGACAGATACAGCGGGGGAGTGTGGATGACTCTCCGACAGATACAGCGGCGGAGTGTGGATGACTTTCAGACAGATACAGCGGGGGAGTGTGGATGACTCTCCGACAGATACAGCGGCGGAGTGTGGATGACTTTCAGACAGATACAGCGGGGGAGAGTGGATGACTTTCAGACAGATACAGCGGGGGAGTGTGGATGACTTTCAGACAGATACAGCGGGGGAGTGTGGATGACTTTCAGACAGATACAGCGGGGGAGAGTGGATGACTTTCAGACAGATACAGCGGGGGAGAGTGGATGACTCTCCGACAGATACAGCGGGGGAGTGTGGATGACTTTCAGACAGATACAGCGGGGGAGTGTGGATGACTTTCAGACAGATACAGCGGGGGAGTGTGGATGACTCTCCGACAGATACAGCGGGGGAGTGTGGATGACTCTCCGACAGATACAGCGGGGGAGTGTGGATGACTTTCAGACAGATACAGCGGGGGAGTGTGGATGACTCTCGACAGATACAGCGGGGGAGCGTGGATGACTCTCCGACAGATACAGCGGGGGAGTGTGGATGACTTTCAGACAGATACAGCGGGGGAGTGAGGATGACTTTCAGACAGATACAGCGGCGGAGTGTGGATGACTTTCAGACAGATACAGCGGGGGAGTGTGGATGACTTTCAGACAGATACAGCGGGGGAGTGAGGATGACTTTCAGACAGATACAGCGGCGGAGTGTGGATGACTTTCAGACAGATACAGCGGGGGAGTGTGGATGACTTTCAGACAGATACAGCGGGGGAGTGTGGATGACTTTCAGACAGATTCAGCGGGGGAGTGTGGATGACTCTCCGACAGATACAGTGGGGGAGTGTGGATGACTCTCCGACAGATACAGCGGGGGAGAGTGGATGACTCTCCGACAGATACAGCGGGGGAGTGTGGATGACTCTCCGACAGATACAGCGGGGGAGTGTGGATGACTCTCCGACAGATACAGCGGGGGAGTGTGGATGACTCTCCGACAGATACAGTGGGGGAGTGTGGATGACTCTCCGACAGATACAGCGGGGGAGTGTGGATGACTCTCCGACAGATACAGCGGGGGAGTGTGGATGACTCTCCGACAGATACAGTGGGGGAGTGTGGATGACTCTCCGACAGATACAGCGGGGGAGCGTGGATGACTTTCAGACTGATACAGCGGGGGAGTGTGGATGACTTTCAGACAGATACAGCGGGGGAGAGTGGATGACTTTCAGACAGATACAGCGGGGGAGAGTGGATGACTTTCAGACAGATACAGCGGGGGAGAGTGGATGACTCTCCGACAGATACAGCGGGGGAGAGTGGATGACTCTCCGACAGATACAGCGGGGGAGTGTGGATGACTTTCAGACAGATACAGCGGGGGAGAGTGGATGACTCTCCGACAGATACAGCGGGGGAGTGTGGATGACTTTCAGACAGATACAGTGGGGAAGCGTGGGTACAAATATTACTACTCTTGACAAAAGTATCCTAAACGTTTGAAACAAGTAATGATATAGCATTTCTCTCGTCCATACCACTTATCACATTTCATCAGAGAGCTGGTTTCTGATAAATGCGTTGTCTGGATAAACTGCCTGTTTATACGGCATGTATATATGGAGGACGGTTTCCTTGAACAGATAGACAAAGGCAGGAAACAAACACTCACACATAATCTTGCACTGGCGATGTCCATATAAGGTCAGGGCGGAAATAGAAGTTTAAAATACTTTATAAAATGACAATAAACTTAAATCAGGAAAATCAATTTAAGAAAACTAAGATCTGATTTGAATGAGATTGGAAGATTTCAGGCTATCATAGTCTTGTTTGCACACGACACTAACACACCGAGGCGGGTACAACTGTAAGAGGTGACATCACCAGTTCTAGTGTAGTTAGGTCATGGTGACCCAGGTCATTCCGCCCCGTCTCGTTCCTCGGAGTTATAATAATGTATATGATAATGAAACGGGTAGATACAATGAGACAGACACTTCGGCCTAGTACTTACAATGATGTACGCTAGCCCGTACGTCGGTTACAGCATCGTCACCTTGACAACGACACGTCACGCCAACATAGTTCATACGGTGTTACAGTTACATAGTTCATCCTGTGACAACGAGTGGAACGTTTATTCATCCGGAGATCGCAGCTAGTCCATGTACGTCGCCAGGCTGTGGCATGTAGAGTAGGAGGGGGAAGGCTGTGCAGAGTTATGCCCCTTAGATACTGGGAGCTACTGATAACAGTGGGTTTGTCTGCGCCATAGCTGTGCTCCTCGTGTTAACAATGTAGCTAACGTGTCTCTAGGATATCGAGTGGTAATTGTCCATTTTTTTAATAAATTTTGTAACCCCGATATTTGGAGCGTAAACGAAAGCTTGCAAACATACACGTACAAGAAGCTGGTGGCCGTATCAACCTACAGGGATTGAACATGTATTGCTCGATGAAGAGTTGCGTCCCTAAGGCGTGCCAGAATATTACGATATTGGGTTCGAATCCCAGTTGGCCTTGATGTTATTGTATTTTTATGAAGTTTTGAACTTTCAACATTTTTGTCCTTACCTGACGTCTCCGTGGTCTAGTGGTACAGCGTCTGCCCGGAGACCGGAAGGTCGGTGGTTCGATCCCCGACCGCGTCATACCAAACAACGTTAGAAGATGCCTGCCTGATACTCAGATGCCTGGCTCTCGGCATTAAGGGGCTAAAACAAGGACTGGTCGGCTCGGAGTCAGTATACTTTGTCTGAGTGGGGTATTCATGTTAAACAGAAAACACAAGAAAACCGCTGAGGATGCCTTTGTCAAGATCTATATGTAATTGTTTGATGTTGCCTCGAACAAGTTCAATTATTTCCTTCTCTGCTGACAATATCTATAACTCTGGACTGAGTTTCACAGATGAGAAAATATCAAAAACTGTTTTATTTCCGTAAAGTACTGTTGTGTACAAAGTGATTCAATACACCGCATCTACTGCTACTTCCAGAATAACTATCATCATACAATAAGTTGGACAACAAACCAGGAAGCTCGACTGACTCACTGTTACACGTCTGAGAGGAGACCAAACCCGTGTATGCAGTCGTCGAACCCTGCAATATCACGGCGGGGTACGCCAGAAATGGGCTTTTCACATAGTACCCATGTGGGGAATCGAACACAGGCTTTCGGCGTGACGAGCGAACGCTTTAACCACTAGGCTACCCCACCGTCCCACAAAGTGGAAGTTCTTTGTGTTGATATGCGAAAAATACAAAGGGAAATCCTTCATTTTGGAAAAACACCTTCATCTTTTGTACAAAGTTTAGTTGCTCCTCGCGTTCCCCGCTTCTACATGTTGAGATATACATTAATGTCTGGATCAGTAAAATGTCTTTAGACTGAGTGTGTGTGTGAGTGAGTAAGTTGGGTTTAACGCCACTTTGAACAGTATTCCAGTTATACCACTGCGTGTCCGCTTAATTTGGGAGGAAAGCCCGAAGTGATGCAGGTCTCGCAGGGCAGGGCAGGTGCAGGTGAAACCCACGAGCACGGGTATGGTGCTGACAAACCTAGAAACATAATCGGGGCGAACCGGGATTCGAACCCACAATCATAGGTTTCTTGCGTGCCCAAGGGACGCAACTCTGCATCGCGATGTCTTTGGCGGGTTAACATTCTAGCACATAACATTACCGAATAGAATTAACATTTGTCGTATAAAGTTATGAGTCACATGCAGCCCAGTCGATTAAGGCGCTATCGGGGTTGATTCTACTGCCAGGATGTGCTGTTCTTGGGTGCGAATCCCGGATACTGTATATAATCTACTATGTTCAGGGAGTATGACGTATGGTCACGTGGTTATAATTATAACCAATGATAACCGATGTCATGCTTTTGTAGCGGTGACGTGTATCACTAACAACAGGACCAATGATAGTGCTGAGTATTACACTACTGCATTGGACGCAACGTTAACATACATGCTAATTTGAGAAATCCTTTTCTAAAATACCAAATTGTGAAAGAAATTTTGAGTCTTTCTCAGTTCGCCTGCCTAGGCACTTAGTTTGGAATCCTAGATACCCCACTGCTGGTTCTGTAGAAGAGGCGATCGACGCCACGGATTCAGTATAAGTAAGAACTGATTTTCATTTTTTGCCAGTTATTGGAATATGAATCTTCATATAGACAGTATATGAGTCAATGAATTCAAATCAAACGTTTCATCGATATTGTTTGAGACATATATAGAGACGAGCCCCAAATGTATGAAATCTCACTTGCGACGTTCGCATACACTGGTCTAATCCCAGCCGATTGTTTAACGCCAATGTTCGGGAACACCTCTCCAAAGTCTCCACAAAGCAAAGATTAATTTAACGTATGTGGACTCGTGGATTAATAGCAAACGTAAGTCAGCCCCGTGTCGTGTATTTCAGTGACTAACATGTATACTAGTATTTATCCGCAAGTTCTCATCTTACGTGTCGATTCCCAAATTGAAACAATAAGTTAAAAAAGAATTTAGTGTGAAACCAACAAACAACCAACAAGTGGTATACAATCAGCAAATGTATTACAAAATTAACTAAGTTTACAAATCAACACAAATTACTGCCCAGAAATTATAATGGCAGTACACAATGAATGGTAGTACAATATTCAATGGCAAAATATATGATGGCAGTGGTGATACCTCGTAGCAAAAGTCAGTGATGATAGTATTTCACCCAGCAGCGATTGTGATCAATGTTCCGAGATGGGCCTAGGCAGGGAATAGGATGTGATCTTCACACGAAAGCTGGCCTTGATGTATTCTTAGATGAAAATGTGTGAGAGATACGAGATGCGTGCTCTTGTCCCCTTACATGCCGTCTAACCAGCACTGAAAATTTCTACACAGTGCCCTTACCAGTCTAGCGGCACTAGAACATTATAGAATATTCTACATCAGTCCACGGTATACCGGACGTTTACACACCAGCCTTGCATCTAAATATAATAACTTCCAAAAACTGTTAACATTAAACAGAACTACATTCCTGACAACTGATCACTGTCCAAATGCAATGCAAAGAGCGCACACAGGCACAATCATTTTTCAACAATAAAATACACTAAAAAGATGCGACCTTTATTGACTACAAACACAATCTACACTACACGGCGGACATCTGCACCTGGACCACATGTGGGTGAGTTAGCAATAATACAGGGAACAAGTCTACACAAAGTCAGCCAGACTCTAGAGGCAGACAGTGTCCTAAATCACCATTCACTCACATTCATCACCAGCAGTAGAGTTTCCACATTTGTGAGAGAGTCGCCCAAGCTGCCGCCTTAATCCCGTGATCGTGGTTCGAGTTCAAGTCTCGTTTTCGCTGTTATTGTGTTTCTTGGTTTAACAACAATATGCCCGAACTTCTGGGTTTTGCCAAAGCGAATAACTTCCGGCTTTCTCCCCAAGCTGACACGTCGTGATATAAATTAAGTATTTGCTCCGCAGAGTAAAATCCCAAACGACTTCATATTGATTGTATGATTGCCCATAAGGTTAACGTATTATGCATATCACTCTGTGTTTGTCTAAAAGTGTTCAGTCACTTGGCATCTTGTCCTTGGACGACAGTACTCCCACAACAGCTTTGTTCTTTTTCTCTTCAGCTATCCTAACTGCTGTTAGTCCTTGATTGTCCATCGCCTCCATGTCTGCAATGTCTTTCGACAGGAGATACGCCACCATGTCCGCATGTCCTCCACGACAAGCCACATGGAGAATGTTGTTACCTCCATCATCAACAAGTGACACGTCGCTACCCGCACTCACAAGGAGTTCAAACACCTCTTGGTGCCCCATCCATGCCGCCAACATCAAGGGGCTCCGCCCTTTCTTACCTCTGGCGTTGACGTTGACGCGTGTCGTCGAGAGAACGTGGCACACCATCTTGACGTGTCCTCCCAGACACGCTGCATGGAGGATGGTGTTGCCTTCAGACGACCTGACGTTCACGTCACCGCCTTCCCTCACAAGTAGCTCGAGTACATTAGTATGTCCAAACTCCGCTGCAACCATCACTGGCGTCCTGTCGTACTTACCTCTACTGTTGATAGCAACGACACCTTTGGAGATGATGTAGTTGACAATGCTCACGTCTCCACCCTCACAGGCCTCGTGAAGGATGTTGTTGTTGTTGCTACTCACGGGTGACAAATCGCTGCCTTCACTTACAAGAAGCTCAAACACAGCGCTATGTCCCTTTAATACGGCCATCATCGTCGCCGTTCTCTCGTTTGTCCCTCTGCTGTTGATGTCAACAATATTCATCAACAGGAGACACTTTACCATCGTCACATCACCTCCAGTACAGGTAACGTGAAGGATATTGTTACCGCCATTGGTCACATGCGACATGTCACATCCTTCCTGTGCCAGTAAGGTGACCACTTCCTTGTGTCCGCGTTCTGCTGCCATCATCACGGGCGAATACCCGTGGTTCCCGCGACTGTTGATGTCAACAAGACGTCTAGAGATGACACACTGTACCATGTCCACATTGCCCCCGTGAGACGCCCAGTGGAGGATGTTGTTCGAATTAGCATCTTGGAGTGATGCGTCAGCACCCCTACTCACAAGCAGGCCAAACACCCCCCGACGACCCTTCCACGCGGCCACAATCAGGGGTGTTTTCCCTATGTCGTCTCTCCTGTTGATGTCAACTAGTTCCTGTAAGGGAAGACACTGCACTTTCTTCTCACCACCTACAGCATATGCCACGTAAAGGTTGAGCTCGTCAATATCCTGGAATGACACACCCCCTCCTACCACAGGATCCTGCACTGTTGAGTGTCGGGTCCAGCTGTCTCCTGGAGTGTCAGGGGGTCTTATGACCCTTGCTGACACCTTGTGTCCCAGTTCACCTGATGCGTGTGTTGTGGTGCTTGTGTTTCCTGTGTCACCCGTAGCACGTGGTATACCGCTCTCTTTTCCCATGTCACCCGTAGCACGTGGTATACTGCTCTCTTTTCCCATGTCACTCGAAGCACGTGGTATACCGCTCTCTTTTCCCATGTCACTCGAAGCACGTGGTATACCGCTCTCTTTTCCCATGTCACCCGTAGCACGTGGTATACTGCTCGTGTTTCCAATGTCACCCGTAGCACGTGATATACCGCTCGTGTTTCCAATGTCACCCGTAGCACGTGATATACCGCTCGTGTTTCCCATGTCACTCGAAGCACGTGGTATACCGCTCTCTTTTCCCATGTCACCCGTAGCACGTGGAATACCTTTTGTGTTTTTCATGTCACCCGTAGCACGTGGTATACCGTTTGTGTTTCCAATGTCACCCGTAGCACGTGGAATGCAGCTTGTGTTTCCCATGTCACCCGTAGCACGTGATATACCGTTTGTGTTTCCTATGCCACCTGAAGCACGTGGAATACCGCTTGTGTTTTCCATGTCACCCGTAGCACGTGGTATACTGTTTGTGTTTCCTATGCCACCCGAAGCACGTGGAATACCGCTTGTGTTTTTCATGTCACCCGAAGCACGTGGAATACCGCTTGTGTTTCCCATGTCACCCGTAGCACGTGGTATACTGCTCTCTTTTCCCATGTCACTCGAAGCACGTGATATACCTCTCTCTTTTCCTATGTCACCCGTAGCACGTTGTATACCGCTCTCTTTTCCCATGTCACTCGAAGCACGTGGTATACCGTTTGTGTTTCCCATGTCACCCGTAGCACGTAATATACCGCTCGTGTTTCCCATGTCATTCGAAGCACGTGGTATACCGCTCCCTTTTCCCATGTCACTCGAAGCACGTGGTATACCGCTCTCTTTTCCCATGTCACCCGTAGCACGTGGAATACCTTTTGTGTTTTTCATGTCACCCGTAGCACGTGGTATACACTGACCCATTGGACTAGAGGTGCTACACTGAAGCTTGGGGTCCTTCTGTAACAAACCAGAAACAAAACATCCTTGGTCAAGCCGTGTGCGTTCAACTACAAGATGCCAATAATCAGATATGTGATGTTACACTTTCAAATTACCTTGGGGAAGTCTTTTTCCAACACAGGCTATCTTTATTAAAAGATTATTAATATTAACGTAACTTAGATGAGATTAAATGATATCGAATAATGCATTGATGTGAAGTGTATGTTTTTCAGGTTTGTTTGTTTGTTGTTTGACGCTGCACTCAGCAATATTTCAGATTTATGACGGCGGTCTGTAGATAATCGAGTCTTGACCAGACAATACAGTGATTGACATCATGGGCATCAATCTATGCAATTGGGATACGATGACATGCATCAACCAAGTCAGCGAGCCTGACCACCAGATCCTGTTTGTCGCCTCTTACGACAAGGATAGTTGCCTTGTATGGCAAGCATGGGTTGCCGAAGCCCGGATCTTCAAGGGTCTTACGTTTGTTCAGTCTGGTAGGTTCTAGGTTACACATCCCCCCCCCCCCCCCCCCCCCCCCCGCCCTGCTTTCCCCTAAAGTTCTCACTATACTAAGACGGAGTAGTTGGAATGAAATAGAAATCAGACTTGCCAACAAACAAAAATATTTAGCTGGGTGAAGAGTAGGGCGTCATGACAGTCATCGCTTGTTTGGAGTGATTCGGAGTAGCAACTTCCTTTGGCTGCCGACTACGATTGCGGATGTTGAGAAGAAACAGGGCCGGAAATTCATTCAAACCAGCTAGTACCAGGTTTTTTAATACGTTTTATGATGCAAAATGTATGAGACCTAGTGCTGATGTAACCCAAATTTCCTTCTGAACAATGAAGTGTTATATCTTATCTTAACATGTTATCTTACAACTCAATCATTCCTTGTATGGATGTGGCCGCCTCGCAGAACTGGGGAGCTGTGACCAGGGGAAGAAACAGTGTAGAGAGCTCCGAGCAACAGGACAATAAGGGTAATTTTGTTAATGGTCGTAGCATCATATTTTAAGCTTTCAAGTCAGAACTTGAGTCTGAGTCATGGTTTACAGTTACAGAACATGCCACACACATCAGAAAAATGCCATCCAAACCATGTGACCTTTTTGGCAGGAGTTTCTTTTACTGTTTCGAACTTTCACATGCCAGCCACTCGGACTACCGCCATTTACTTGTCACGTGCCCTGGCTTCCAGGCAGGCGCTTCCTTCGCTATGAAACAGATGGCTGTGGTCCCTTGTCTGTTTTACATATTTATTCTTTAAGCTACATATTAATGGGTATAAGATTGCATGCGTGACCTCATATATATATGCATACGTTGTACATCTGTAGACTGCCGCCCCTCCCTTCACTGTACCCAATCCAACACATTATGACTCTACTGAAGAATCAGCTTACAGCGGAATTTAACTATACATTCCCAGAAATACATGTACATGTCAGTGATTGCATTGGTATTCAAAATAATGGGGTCCCTTTGACGCGGTAGCCGCGAGGCCGTAGGCGCGAATCTAAGTAAGGGGGTTTAATTGAAAGTAGACCTGAAATGGTGAACTTTAGGCAATCCTGAGCACAAATAACACTCTAACAACAGCATTACATGTTTCAACTCTTAATACCAAGAGAACATTTAATATTCAATCGTGATTTCTAGAGGTTGGTGTATGGTAGTTTTATATGATACCCCATGGATGTCAACCCTAGAACATTTATCAACGCCAGGGCCTGAGGTATGATTTAGGGATGGGGGTGGTTATGATATTAAAATTGCGATAAAATAACCTTTCTATCATATACCATGACAGCAAATTGTAAAATGTATTTTTTTCACCTGGTTTGGACAAGACTAGCAGACGACGCACTTAGAGACGTAACTCTAATTGTTTACCTCCTGGGCTGATACTGATCGCCCGTTCACGATGTATCCACAAGCCATATCAGCCTGGAAGGAGGTGTGATACGGTTCTGCTGCGGTAACCGTATCTCCCTAAAACGCTTTGATATTGATTTCTCTGTGATGGCCGTCTGTGTTTGCTTTATGTCTCATATCATTGACAGGTATAAAGACCCGTGAAGATCCGGGGTAGAATAGGTCTTCAGCAACCCATTCTTGCCGTAAAAGGCGACGATGCTTGTCGTAAGAGGCGACTAACGGGATTGGGGGGTCAGGCTCTCTGACTTGTTTGATGCATGTCATCGTATCATTCGTAATTGAATGGATCGATGCTCATGATGTCAATCACTGATTATTGTGGATGACATTAAGACAGATACAGCGGCGGAGTGTGGATGACTTTCAGACGGGTACAGCGGGGGAGTGTGTATGACTTTCAGACAGATACAGCGGGGGAGCGTGGATGACTTTCAGACAGATACAGCGGGGGAGTGTGGATGACTTTCAGACAGATTCAGCGGGGGAGAGTGGATGACTTTCAGACAGATACAGCAGGGGAGTGTGGATGACTTTCAGACAGATACAGCGGGGGAGTGTGGATGACTTTCAGACAGATTCAGCGGGGGAGTGTGGATGACTTTCAGACAGATTCAGCGGGGGAGGGGGGATGACTTTCAGACAGATTCAGCGGGGGAGGGTGGATGACTTTCAGACAGATACAGCGGGGGAGCGTGGATGACTTTCAGACAGATACAGCGGGGGAGGGTGGATGACTTTCAGACAGATTCAGCGGGGGAGAGTGGATGACTTTCAGACAGATTCAGCGGGGGAGTGTGGATGACTTTCAGACAGATACAGCGGGGGAGTGTGGATGACTTTCAGACAGATTCAGCGGGGGAGAGTGGATGACTTTCAGACAGATACAGCAGGGGAGTGTGGATGACTTTCAGACAGATACAGCGGGGGAGTGTGGATGACTTTCAGACAGATTCAGCGGGGGAGTGTGGATGACTTTCAGACAGATTCAGCGGGGGAGGGGGGATGACTTTCAGACAGATTCAGCGGGGGAGGGTGGATGACTTTCAGACAGATACAGCGGGGGAGCGTGGATGACTTTCAGACAGATACAGCGGGGGAGTGTGGATGACTTTCAGACAGATTCAGCGGGGGAGAGTGGATGACTTTCAGACAGATTCAGCGGGGGAGTGTGGATGACTTTCAGACAGATACAGCGGGGGAGCGTGGATGACTTTCAGACAGATACAGCGGGGGAGTGTGGATGACTTTCAGACAGATACAGCGGGGGATTGTGGGTACAAATATTACAACTCTGACAAAAGTATCCTTAACGTTTGAAACAAGTAATGATATAGCATTTCTCTCGTCCATACCACTGATCACATTTCATCAGATAGCTGGTTTCTGATAAATGCGTTGTCTGGATAAATTGGTTGTTGATACGGCATGTATATATGGAGGACGGTTTCCGTGAACGGGTAGACAAAGGCACGACACAACACCCATAGCCTTGCACTGGCGATGTCCATATAAGGTTAGGGCGGAAATAGAAGTTTAAAATACTTTATAAAATGACAATAAACTTAAATCAGGATTTTTTTGTTGAAGATTTCAGGCTATCATAGTCTTGTTTGCACACGACACTCACACTCACGCACCTCGTCGAAACCGTCAAAATCTTCACCAAAATCTTCGCGAAATTCCCTCTCCCCTTCGCGTAAATTATTCAAATCAAACACATTATTATTCCCGATAGAGTCGTTGTTAGTCATCTGATCGCTATCCGAATCTTATTTGGCTGCCATTACACTAGATTAACGATTCAAGCAAGAAAAATTACCTGTCGCGAAAACAGGTCACATATCCGCGGAAAAAAACACGGGGACATTCCATAGAATGACGTGTCATTACGTCTTGTTTCTACTTTTAGAACGAGATTACACACGATAGAGGAAGTAGAAAGAGCGATTTTGTAAACACGGTCGTGCCGCCCGATTTATCAGGCAGCCGTGTGTGGGACTTGGACAGTAGCCGCCCGATTTATCGGCCAGCCGGGTACTGGGACATGTTTTTTGGGGCGAAAGGGTTAAAGGTGACATCACCAGTTCTAGTGTAGTTAGGTCATGGTGACCCAGGTCATCCCGCCCCGTCTCGTTCCTCGGAGTTATAATAATGTATATGATAATGAAACGGGTAGATACAATGAGACAGACACCTCGGCCTAGTACTTACAATGATGTACGCTAGCCCGAACGTCGGTTACAGCATCGTCACCTTGACAACGACACATCACGCCAACATAGTTCATACAGTGTTACATCCTGTGACAACGAGTGGAACGTTTATTCATCCGGAGATCGCAGCTAGTCCATGTACGTCGCCAGGCTGTGTCATGTAGAGTTGGAGGGGAAGGCTGTGCAGAGTTATGCCCCTTAGATACTGGGAGCTACTGATAACAGTGGGTTTGTCTGCGCCATAGCCGTGCTCCTCGTGTAACAATGTAGCTAACGTGTCTCTGGGATATCGAGTGGTAATTGTTCATTTTTTAAATAAATTTTGTAACCCCGATATTTGGAGCGTAAACGAAAGCTTGCACACATACACGTACAAGAAGCTGGCGACGATATCAACCTACAGGGATTCAACATGTATTACTCGATGTAGAGTTGCGTCCCTAAGGCGTGCCAGAATATTACGATATTGGGTTCGAATCCCGGTTGGCCTTGATGTTATTGTATTTTTATGAAGTTTTGAACTTTCAACATTTGTCCTTACCTGACGCTTACGTGGTCTAGTGGTACAGCGTCTGCCCGGAGACCGGAAGGTCCGTGGTTCGATCCCCGACCGCGTCATACCAAACAACGTTAGAAGATGCCTGCCTTATACTCAGATGCCTAACGCTCGGCATTAAGGGGCTAAAACAAGGACTGGTCGCCTCGGAGTCAGTATACTTTGTCTGAGTGGGGTATTCATGTTAAACAGCGGCATGGTATCTCAGTGGGCTAGCACAAGAAAACCGCTGAGGATGCCTTTGTCAAGATCTATATATAATTGTTTGATGTTGCCTCGAACAAGTTCAATTATTTCCTTCTCTGCTGACAATATCTATAACTCTGGACTGAGTTTCACAGATGAGAAAATATCAAAAACTGTTTCTCGGACGTTAACCACTTCGGTGAAACCCACGAGCACGGGTATGGTGCTGACAAACCTAGAAACATAATCGGGGCGAACCGGGATTCGAACCCACAATCATAGGTTTCTTGCGTGCCCAAGGGACGCAACTCTGCATCGCGATGTCTTTGGCGGGTTAACATTCTAGCACATAACATTACCAAATAGAATTAACATTTGTCGTATAAAGTTATGAGTCACATGCAGCCCAGTCGGTTAAGGCGCTATTGGAGGTGATTCCACTGCCAGGATGTGCTGTTCTTGGGTGCGAATCCCGGATACTGTATATACTCTACTATGTTCAGGGAGTATGACGTATGGTCACGTGGTTATAATTATAACCAATGATAACCGATGTCATGCTTTTGTAGCGGTGACGTGTATCACTAACAACAGGACCAATGATAGTGCTGAGTATTACACTACTGCATTGGACGCAATGTTAACATACATCCTAATTTGAGAAAACCTTTTCTAAAATACCAAATTGTGTTAGAAATTTTGAGTCCTTCTCAGTTCGCCTGCCTAGGGAACTTAGTTTGGAATCCTAGATACCCCACTGCTGGTTCTGTAGAAGAGGCGATCGACGCCACGGATTCAGTATAAGTAAGAACTGATTTTCATTTTTTGCCAGTTATTGGAATATGAATCTTCATATAGACAGTATATGAGTCAATGAGTTCAAATCTAACGTTTCATCGATATTGTTTGAGACATATATAGAGACGAGCCCCAAATGTATGAAAGTCGCACTTGCGACGTTCGCATAAACTGGTCTAATCCCAACCGATTGTTTAACGCCAATGTTCGGGAACACCTCTCTAAAATCTCCAAAAAGCAAAAATTAATTTAACGTATATGGACTCGTGGATTAGTAGCAAACGTAAGTCAGCCCCGTGTCGTGTATTTCAGTGACTAACATGTATACTAGTATTTATCCGCAAGTTCTCATCTTACGTGTCGATTCCCAAATTGAAACAATAAGTTAAAAAAGAATTTAGTGTGAAACCAACAAACAACCAACAAGTGGTATACAATCAGCAAATGTAATACAAAATTAACTAAGTTTACAAATCAACACAAATTATTGCTCAGCAATTATAATGGCAGTACACAATCGAATGGTAGTACAATATTCAATGGCAAAATATATGATGGCAGTGTTGATAGCAAAAGTCAGTGATGATAGCATTTTCACCCAGCAGCGATTGTGATTAATGTTCCGAGATGGGCCTAGGCAGGGAATAGGATGTGATCTTCACACGAAAGCTGGCCTTGATGTATTCTTAGATGAAAATGTGTGAGAGATACAAGAGGCTGCTCTTGTCCCCTTACATACCGTCTAACCATGACTGAAAATTTCTACACAGTGCCCTTACCAGAGCCCTTACCAGTCTAGCACTAGAACATTACAGAATATTCTACATCAGTCCACGGTATACCGGACGTTTACATACCACCCTTGCATCTAAATATAATAACTTCCAAAAACTGTTTACATTAAACAGTACTACATTCCTGACAACTGATCACTGTCCAAATGCAATGCAATGAGCGCACACAGGCACAATCATTTTTCAACAATAAAATACACTAAAAAGATGCGACCTTTATTGACTACAAACACAATCTACACTACACGGCGGACATCTGCACCTGGACCACATGTGGGTGAGTTAGCAATTATACAGGGAACAAGTCTACACAAAGTCAGCCAGACTCTAGAGGCAGACGGAGACCTAAATCACCATTCACTCACATTCATCACCAGCAGTGGAGTTTCCCGTGATCGTGGTTCGAGTCCAAGTCTCGGTTTCGCTGTTATTGTGTTTCTTGGTTTAACAACAATATGCCCGAACTTCTGGGTTTTGCCATAGTGAATAACTTCCGGCTTTCTCCCTAAGCTGACACGTCGTGATATAAATTAAGTATTTGCTCCGCAGAGTAAAATCCCAAACGACTTCATATTGATTGTATGATTGCCCATAAGGTTAACGTATTATGCATATCACTCTGAGTTTGTCTAAATGTGTTTAATGACTTGGCGACTTAAACTTGGACGACAGTACGCCCACAACAGCTTTGTTCTTTTTCTCTTCAGCTATCCTAACTGCTGTTAGTCCTTGATTGTCCATCGCCTCCATGTCTGCAACGTCTTTCGACAGGAGATACGCCACCATGTCCGCATGTCCTCCACGACAAGCCACATGGAGAATGTTGTTACCTCCATCATCAACAAGTGACACGTCACTACCCGCACTCACAAGGAGTTCAAACACCTCTTGGTGCCCCATCCATGCCGCCAACATCAAGGGGCTCCGCCCTTTCTTACCTCTGGCGTTGACGTTGACGCGTGTCGTCGAGAGAACGTGGCGCACCATCTTGACGTGTCCTCCCAGACACGCTGCATGGAGGATGGTGTTGCCTTCAGACGACCTGACGTTCACGTCACCGCCTTCCCTCACAAGTAGCTCGAGTACATTAGTATGTCCAAACTCCGCTGCAACCATCACTGGCGTCCTGTCGTACTTACCTCTACTGTTGATAGCAACGACACCTTTGGAGATGATGTAGTTGACAATGCTCACGTCTCCACCCACACAGGCCTCGTGAAGGATGTTGTTGTTGTTGCTACTCACGGGTGACAAATCGCTGCCTTCACTTACAAGAAGCTCAAACACAGCGCTATGTCCCTTCAATACGGCCATCATCGTCGCCGTTCTCTCGTTCGCCCCTCTGCTGTTGATGTCAACAATATTCATCAACAGGAGACACTTTACCATCGTCACATCACCTCCAGTACAGGTAACGTGAAGGATATTGTTACCGCCATTGGTCACATGCGACATGTCACATCCTTTCTGTGCCAGTAAGGCGACCACTTCCTTGTGTCCGCGTTCTGCCGCCATCATCACGGGCGAATACCCTTGGCTCCCGCGACTGTTGATGTCAACAAGACCACTAGAGATGACATACTGTACCATGTCCACATTGCCCCCGTGAGACGCCCAGTGGAGGATGTTGTTCGAATTAGCATCTTGGACTGATGCGTCAGCACCCCTACTCACAAGCAGGCCAAACACCCCCCGACGACCCTTCCAAGCGGCCACAATCAGGGGTGTTTTCCCGATGTCGTCTCTCCTGTTGATGTCAACTAGTTCCTGTAAGGGAAGACACTGCACTTTCTTCTCACCACCTACAGCATATGCCACGTAAAGGTTGAGCTCGTCAATATCCTGGAATGACACACCCCCTCCTACCGCAGGATCCTGCACTGTTGAGTTTCTGGTCCAGCTGTCTCCTGGAGTGTCAGGGGGTCTTATGTCCCTTGCTGACACCGGGTGTCCCAGTTCACCTGATGCGTGTGTTGTGGTGCTTGTGTTTCCTGTGTCACCCGTAGCACGTGGTATACCGCTCTCTTTTCCCATGTCACCCGTAGCACGTGGTATACCGTTTGTGTTTCCCGTGTCACCCGTAGCACGTGATATACCGCTCGTGTTTTCCATGTCACTCGAAGCACGTGATATACCGCTCTCTTTTCCCATGTCACCCGTAGCACGTGGTATACCGTTTGTGTTTCCCATGTCACCTGTAGCACGTGGTATACCGTTTGTGTTTCCAATGTCACCCGTAGCACGTGGAATGCCGCTTGTGTTTCCTATGTCACCCATAGCGCGTGGTATACTGTTTGTGTTTCCTATGTCACCCGTAGCACGTGATGTACCGCTCGTGTTTCCCATGTCACCCATAGCACGTGGTATACTGCTTGTGTTCCCTATGCCACCCGTAGAACGTGATATACCGCTCTCTTTTTGCATGTCACCCGTTGCACGTGGTATACCGCTCTCTTTTCCCATGTCACTCGAAGCACGTGGTATACCGCTCTCTTTTCCCATGTCACTCGAAGCACGTGGTATACCGCTCTCTTTTCCCATGTCACCCGTAGCACGTGGAATACCGCTCGTGTTTCCTATGTCACCCATAGCACGTGGTATACCGCTTGTGTTCCCTATGCCACCCGTAGAACGTGATATACCACTCGTGTTTCCCATGTCACCCGTAGCACGTGGTATACCGCTCTCTTTTCCCATGTCACTCGAAGCACGTGGTATACCGCTCTCTTTTCCCATGTCACCCGTAGCACGTGGTATACCGCTTGTGTTTCCCATGTCACCCGTAGCACGTGATATACTGTTTGTGTTTCCCATGGCACCCGTAGCACGTTGTATACCGCTCTCTTTTCCCATGTCACTCGAAGCACGTGGTATACCGTTTGTGTATCCCTTGCCACTCGAATCACGTGGTACACTGCCTATGTTTCCTGTGTGGTTGTCATTTAGTCCTATCCCCACTGTAATAGTGTCATTGTGTGGACGCTCAGCTGACCCCTCGTTTGCTATCCCGCCAGTGATGTGTTCTGCAGTGTAGGTTTGTCCTACGCCGCCTTGCACACGTCCCGCCACGTTGAGCCTCTCAATGTGGACAACCTCCTTGGAACAACACTGACCCATTGGACTAGAGGTGCTACACTGTAGCTTGGGGTCCTTCTGTAACAAACCAGAAACAAAACATCCTTGGTCAAACCGTGTGCGTTCAACTACAAGATGCCAATAATCAGATATGTGATGTTACACTTTCAAATTACCTTGGGGAAGTCTTTTTCCAACACAGGCTATCTTTATTAAAAGATTATTAATATTAACGTAACTTAGATGAGATTAAATGATATCGAATAATGCATTGATGTGAAGTGTTTGATTTTCAGGTTTGTTTGTTTGTTGTTTGACGCTGCACTCAGCAATATTTCAGATTTATGACGGCGGTCTGTAGATAATCGAGTCTTGACCAGACAATACAGTGATTGACATCATGGGCATCAATCTATGCAATTGGGATACGATGACATGCATCAACCAAGTCAGTGAGCCTGACCACCAGATCCTGTTTGTCGCCTCTTACGACAAGGATAGTTGCCTTGTATGGCAAGCATGGGTTGCCGAAGCCCGGATCTTCAAGGGTCTTACGTTTGTTCAGTCTGATAGGTTCTAGGTTACACATAAACGCCCCCCCCCCCCCCCCCCCCCCCCCCCTCCCCTGCTTTCCCCTAAAGTTCTCACTATACTAAGACGGAGTAGTTGGAATGAAATAGAAATCAGACTTGCCAACAAACAAAAATATTTAGTGATTCGGAGTAGCAACTTCCTTTGGCTGCCGACGACGATTGCGGATGTTGAGAAGAAACAGGGCCGGAAATTCATTCAAACCAGCTAGTACCAGGTTTTTTAATACGTTTTACGATACAAAATGTATGAGACCTAGTGCTGATTTAACCCAAATTTCCTTCTGAACAATGAAGTGTTATATCTTATCTTAACATGTTATCTTACAACTCAATCATTCCTTGTATGGATGTGGCCGCCTCGCAGAACTGGGGAGCTGTGACCAGGGGAAGAGACAGTATAGAGAGCTCCGAGCAATAGGACAATAAGGGTAATTTTGTTCATGTTTGTAGCATCATATAAAAGCTTTCAAGTCAGAACTTGATTCTGAGTCATGGTTTCTGTCACTGACCAAAACAAGCACGACAAATGTTACCGAACATCCCACACACATCAGAAAAATGCCATTCCAAACCCTGTGACCATTTTGGCAGGAGTTTCTTTTTGTGTTTCCAACTTTCACATGTGAGGGCTGAATACAGCACGTGGAACCTGAAGCCAGCCAGTCGGACTACCGCCATTTAATTGTCACGTGCCCTGGCTTCCAGGCAGGCGCTTCCTTCGCTATGAAACAGATGGCTGTGGTACCTTGTCTGTTTTACATATTTATTCTTTAGGATACATATTAATGGTATATAGAGGATATTTAATGTGTTTTCTCAAATACCACTTTTATCTCATCGAGTGAAGTGGAGAGAGTCTAATATTTTCACGAGTGACGCAGTCATTGAATTTTCTATTTATTATATACATCTTTTATTTTTATTATATACATATGAATGAAATACTGGAATTTATCAGTGACGGTAGATCAAGTTATCAGTGACTGATCACTAGTGACTGATATAAAAAAAGTTATATCAGTCACTAGTGACTGATATAAACAAGGTGCCGGACTACTTTCTCCTGAATCAAAACATTAAAGAGTTATCCCCCTTTGTTTACGTCAGATGCCGACTGTACTCAGTCTCAACAGCAGGTGCATAACTTCTCTTCAACTGACCACAGGAACTTTTTGACGAGTCTGATGTCTGGAAATAACATCTTTGGCAATGTTAATATCACTCTTGTGCCGGACATGCTTCGCCAGACATTAGGCACAACTGGCGACAGCGAGACGTACCGCCGAGGCGAGAAGCGCCTGTGTCAGAGAGTGGAATTCCCCCCCCTAGCCTATTTTCCCCCGGAAAAGGGGCTATATAGCCAAATTTCCCCCGGGAAACTGGCTATATAGCCATACTTTCCACGGAAAGCACAATATATGACCGTATTTCCCACCCGGAAAATACACTATATAGCCAATTTTCCGCTTTGGAGTCAGATTTGCCCCATAATTAAACATATGTCTATTATCAAAAGTACCTAGATGTACAGTTGGCTGATGGAGTAATTTACAAGAGAAACCATGATTAAAATCTTGTTTTTGTTTTGCGCCATACATTCTTAATTCTAATAAATAGAGGATAGTTCATTTCGACAGGGAGATATGGCGGATCTGTCACTCGACAGATCAGATCAGCCTTTTGTCACTGACGAAATGAAATGTTTTATTTATTATATATTTATTTAGTAGGGTATGTGTTTTTTTAATTTTTTTATTTTGTTGTTGGGTATTTGAGGTAAATCAGCGAATCTAAAATCTTCCAACTGTCTTCAGTAACAATACGTCACATTGCTAGTTGAAACACATTGCTAGTTGATTTCTATCAGGTCTGCACTGTAAACTTGAACGGCAGTCGTTCTCCTTACCATGGTTGCAGTGACATATCACTTTTCTGTCATCGAGAATCCTCAGTCTCTCACTGCCAAGTATATTATAAGGTATATTTACAACGTATATAGCGCATATATCTGTGCGTGCTCATGGCGTTTCTTGCCCCGATCAGAGGTCCGTATATTTTGCATTCCAGAACTTCCCAGCTACACGTGAAATATGCAACCAAAGCTGCCTGTCAGGCGCTAGAAGATTACCCATTCACACTACCATTACCACATTCACTCCTTGGTAGCCATTTACTGTTTGTAGACAGAGGCATGCATGAACAAGATCACTTGCCAAAGGTGACCCCGCAAGTTTTTCAACTCGTGTTTCAGTGGAAGATATATACGTGAGTACTGTTTCCGTCATCTGTTCATTTACCAACTGATGATCGGATTCTGTTTAGTGCACAGGGTTGTGAACTGCAGGCTATGCTTGCGACAACACTTTTAGGACCTGTACTAATCTCAGCCCTTAGGTTAAAAACTAAAATAACTACAGTGGCTAGCAAAAATCCAAGGATGCAAATTCAACAGTCTGGACTCTCTTTACAATCAACGTGTTTTACAGCCTGCAAATAGAAGTTTAGACCAACCAAATCACTTTGTATACCCTTGTTATGACGTTTTACCATCTGGAAGAAGATATCGTGTACCTTGTTTTAAATAAAATAGAGCCAAATCTTCATTTGTTCCCGTTAGTATTTTATTTTTAAATGATGAACCAAGTCAACTTGTCTCTTAATCATTGTTTAATTCCTTTGTGCTGGTGTTAATCCATATTTTATCTTGCATATTTTGTTGCTTTATGTTATGCATGTATGTTCTGTGTGTATGTTTGCATGCATGGAGTGTTATGTAAGTTTGCATGGAGTGCTATGTATGAGTGCAGATATTTGTGTTGGTCTGAAATTGTATTGTTCGTAATGAGTGTATGTATACTCTTTTCACTTCAAATATAATCCAAATTCCCCTGGGGGTAATAAAGCTTTATTCTAAATAACACTAACGGGGTTCGAACCTGGGACCTCTTGCTCTTCAGCAGTGAAGTATTTACTAGTATCCAGCAACAGTTCATAAATAGGTTCTCTGGCATGAATAACAAGTGGCAAGTCGGAATCGTCTATGTTTTCAACACTAAAAGCTTGTTTTCAATTGAGACACGTTTAACTCAAATTTCTCTGTCAAATATGGCATGCAAGAAGTTCGCTTTTGCCATTGCTGTTTGATCAATGTTTGTTAAATGGTGCAGTAGGTTATGTTTTTTAATACTGCATTGAAAAATCTGAGGGATATAGGGGAAATTACTGCTATATAGCCATACTTCCCCCCTTGTGTTAAGGGGGGAAATCTGACTCTAAAGCGGAAATATGGCTATGTAGTCATTTTTCCCCGGGGGAAATTTAGCTATACAGCCTTTTTTCCGGGGGGAAATTAGGCTATATAGCCCCTTTTCCGGGGGGAATTTAGACTAGGGGGGAAATCCCACTCTCTGACACCGGCTTGAATTTTCCGAGAATTGAACTTTCCTAATTTAATTCATGACAGCAAGCAACAATGTTTCAGTTAAAATGTTAGGGGTTCTATAAATGTGTTTATGTCAACGTTCATACTTATCTGTGAGAAAATTTGATCAAATTTGGCGGATTTTGTAAGCCTCGAGAGCGCTCAGCTGATCGTTCGACATGGTCACAGTACTACTTGTATAGGGGGCAAGGGTGGCCCAGTCGTCTAAGGCGCCGCGTTTCGCTGTGCAGAGTTGCGTCCCTTGGGCGAGCCAGAAACCAATGATTGTGGGTTCGAATCCAGGTTCGCCCCGATTATGTTTCTAGGTTTGTCAGCACCATACCCGTGCTCGTGGGTTTCACCGAAGTGGTAAACGTCTGAGACCTGCATCACTTCGGGCTTTCCTCCCGCCGCGATATAACTGTAATACTGTTAAAAGCGGCGTTAAACCCAACTCACTCACACACTACTTGTATATGTAATCCTACGCCAATGAAATAATCGCTGTTTGAAAATGATTTCTGTTTTCATTTTAAACAGGAACGTTTAATTATGACAAACAAAAATGTCCACGGAACTTAATACTCGATATGAAATAATATATTTGGCATAACATATATTAACAGGGCTAGTTTTATTCACGAACTATATTCTTTTCGCAAACCCCCTTTATACGGCGGTGGTAAAGGGGCGACAGGGAGAACTTAGTAATTTATCAGACACTGTTTTCGAAAAAATATATAAATTGCAAGTAATAAATTCCAGTATTTAATTCATATGTATATGATAAAACATTGCATGCGTGACCTCATATATATATGCATACGTTGTATATCTATAGACTGCCGCCCCTCCCTTCACTGTACCCATCCAACACATTATGACTCTACTGAAGAATCAGCTTACAGCGGAATTTAACTGTACATTCCCAGAAATACATGTACATATCAGTGATTGCATTGGTATTCAAAATAATGGGGTCCCCGCGAAGCTATGTAAGGGGGTATGGGGGCATGCATTAAAGGGGCACTGATCTAACGCAATTCCCAGGGACTGGTTGTTGCCTTTGTTATTGTTTTTTCCCAGTGAATACCCGGATGTATAGCAGAAATCTAGACTAGTTCGCGACCTCTGCTGCGCCATTCGTAAGCGCATTAGTCACTTTTATGGGTAGTAATAAGGGCGTATGGTCACATTGATCAACAAAATGAAATACAGTTTTCGAGATAATAAGGAAATGTAGGTATCTTTGTGGGTAGCATCGGTAATGGTGACGAAGTTTTGATAAGTCACTTGCTTGGTAATTTTGCGATTTTCGTTTACACTATTTTGACTTGCAACACAAAGAATATATTTCACCTGAGCATATGCTTTTTTATAGTGTGTATATTTTTTTACTGTCAAATGTGAAACAAATTTATTAAACGTCTAAATATTCAGTTATTTTACAAAGTGACTGAAAAACATTTCCATCTGTATTATTATGACAACGAATTCCAAACATTTTGATGTTTAATGTCATCACCAAGAGACTGAAAATGTAACGTTGAAAAGTACATTTCTAAGTTGTTTGGCTTTTAATCCTACATAATAATCTGTTGTGATGTTTGTAGGCCCTTTTGATCGTCTTGATCAATCTGGACAGATTTTTTAGTCAAAATGACTGAAATATTTACACATTTTATAAATTGCCTGAGAGAATCACATTTTACAAATTGACGGTAATATATACACGCTTACAAAGGAAAAGACCTGTGACAACAACGTCTATCGCGCATTGAAGAATTTCCTAACCAAGACGTAGAGAAACAAGAACGATTCGGTTCAAATGAAGGAAAACAAAATGCAGATATCATAATTACAACCTACCAAATTTATGTGTATAAGTTTTAGGCAGCTTCCTTGTTCGAGGAATGTATCCGTGAATATCCACACAAAGGAACAATATCCCACTCGTCTGCAGCTGTACAAAGAAACTTATTCGATGTCACGTGTCTCTGTAACAATCACATATTTTAAAAGCTATATATCGTTTTGGGATATTTTAACCCGTGTTCGTTTCTCAACTGATCACTTGGATTGTTTCAGGTGTTTTACATAGGTGTCAAGTCTCAATGGTCGGCTGAGAAAGCCCACGTGACAACTATTTTCATAGCGTCCACGGTTCCTAAAAATTCCTTTGAGTCATAGATAACAATTATCAATCAACGTATTATCAGTTAACCCTTTGAACAAAGTATGGTGTTTTTACATCGGCACTTCGCGCCATGATATGAGTGTATTCCCTTTGTTTTAGTAAACCTAGACATGTAAACACTCACTCTTGACATATCCACTGTGCAAGATAACAGTGATTAATCAATCAACGTATTTTCTGTTAATCCTTTGATGACTAGGAACGATCCGTTGATTTACAAAAAAAAGTAAATCAAGTGATCATTCATCTCTTGCTGGGCTGCCACGTGCATATTACCTAACACACATTTCACCTCACTTCAAACCTGGATTTAGATTGAATAATTACCCCAGACACAATAAATGCCAAATGGGAACCTTTGTCAGGTAATATAAGTGGTGCTACCACTAATTGTACCTGTAATAAATTCATTAACTGAATGACGACAAATACACAAGTGTAGGGTTATACGAGAAAACGTGGATGACAACAAGGGAGTAGTAATCGTATTATGGACGCAAGCCGAAATCTGAAAATGCTTTCACTGCATGGATACTGTTTTTAGTATTAAACTATAACCATCTGGGGTATTTCCAAATGACGACGTCCGATGAGCTCCCTTGTTCTTTTTGTCTGTTTGTTTAGGCTGAAGAAATGAATTAACATGCGCCCTTTGTCGAAATCTTTATAGATCACAGTTAACCAATCAGTGTTCAAAAATGCGTAAAACAAATATTGCCTCCAGCCTCCAAGTTTATTTAGCTGTCCTTGCAGACTGTACCCCAGTCTCTGGTCACGCTCAGTTGCGTTGCGTATCATCCGGGTACTCACGGGGGAAAAACAATAACAAAGGCAACAACCAGTCCGTTAGATCGGTGCCCCTTTAAGACTACATTAAGAGTGTGGATGACTTTCAGACAGATACAGCGGGGGAGTGTGGATGACTTTCAGACAGATACAACGGAGGAGTGTGGATGACTTTCAGACCGATACAGCGGGGGAGTGTGGATGACTTTCAGACAGATACAGCGGGAGAGTGTGGATGACTTTCAGACCGATACAGCGGGGGAGTGTGGATGACTTTCAGACAGATACAGCGGGAGAGTGTGGATGGCTTTAAGACAGATACAGCGGGGGAGCGTGGATGACTCTCCGACAGATACAGCGGGGGAGTGTGGATCACTTTAAGACAAATACAGCGGGGGAGTATGGATGACTCTCCGACAGATACAGCGGGGGAGTGTGGATGACTTTAAGACAGATACAGCGGGGGAGCGTGGATGACTCTCCGACAGATACAGCGGGGGAGTGTGGATGACTTTCAGACAGATACAGCGGGGGAGTGTGGATGACTCTCCGACAAATACAGCGGGGGAGTGTGGATGACTCTCCGACAGATACAGCGGGGGAGTGTGGATGACTTTAAGACAGATACAGCGGGGGAGAGTGGATGACTCTCCGACAGATACAGCGGGGGAGAGTGGATGACTCTCCGACAGATACAGCGGGGGAGCGTGGATGACTTTCAGACAGATACAGCGGGGGAGAGTGGATGACTCTCCGACAGATACAGCGGGGGAGTGTGGATGACTCTCCGACAGATACAGCGGGGGAGTGTGGATGACTCTCCGACAGATACAGCGGGGGAGTGTGGATGACTTTCAGACAGATACAGCGGGGGAGAGCGTATGACTCTCCGACAGATACAGCGGGGGAGTGTGGATGACTTTCAGACAGATACAGCGGGGGAGAGTGGATGACTCTCCGACAGATACAGGGTGTGTGTGTGTGTGTGTGTGTGTGTGTGTGTGTGTGTGTGTGTGGAAGACTCTCCGACAGATACAGCGGG
>NW_025964347.1:0-10832 GCF_023055435.1 Haliotis rufescens
CTTTTTGACTGTGCACCCATTCCTTCTGACTTTTATATGTTTGAATAACTATAAAACTTCAGTCATCTTCAGTTTATGCATGACCAGATCGTTTTATTCGTGTATCTAAATACATTTTGTCCAGGGCTACGGTCAAACTTTTCCCAATCGGACATTTTGTACCTATCTCTTGAGACCTACAGGGGAAACCCGGGTAGGGTCGGGTTATAGGGGATGGGTACCAGGGTAGTAAATTTGGACTAGTCCTACCCTTGTGCTGATCATTTCATAAACGAGCACTAATGGCAGAAAACTCACTTTGTGATCCTGCGTGTACAATGTTCATGTTTATTACAAACTGTTAATCTCTGAGCTGTTCTGGTGTTCACAATCAGCCTATCAAAACATCTGTGGCCATGCTCGGCTATCTAAAGCAACAATAAACAATTTAAGGCAAGTGATTAACTGGATTAAGTACTGACACATTGTCCTCAATTTACGCTCTTAGTAACAATAGCAGAGCTCTAGATAAGCTTTTGGTTATTTGGGTATTTACCCAGGGGTTTGATTTTGATTGGGTATCCATCATTTTTAGAAGGTATTCAAAAACATTTTACCCCCCTGTTTCTTAACATTTGGGTATTTTAACTTAAAACCTGTTTTGTAACAATCCCTGTAAATCATTCAAAAATATGTGAATAGTAGTATACCTGTCTGCGTCTGCTTGCAGCCCCCTTTCTGGGAAGCCATTTTTGTTTGTAAAACCTAGCACTAAAAGAAAGACACTTTCTACAACTACTTTTCAATTGGCATCTATCAGTAGGTTTGTCATAGAAGCTCTTCCGAATGTAACTGTTGTTAGGTGAATTTGGCGATCGGCTGATACACAATCATTTTATCTAACAGTTGTATTATACGCAATCGTTTATTTAATTGTTATAATGTACACATTAATTTTATTTCAATAGGGTACTTATAGTTTTTGTTGCGTATTTGATAGACTAGGTTTTGATTTGTCTACATATTTCAGTTTATGTATTTATGCAAATACGCAGCTTATTTAGAGTTCTGAATAGTAAACCTGTGATTAGGCTATAGCTTTTGAAGTGGCTGTATTCTGTCTATAAAACAAGACTGGAGAAAGGAATTTCAGTATTGAAAAGATTACGATGACAAACACACTTTGCAAGTTTACTTTATTTGTGTTTGGTTTTGGTTTAACGCCGCACTCAGCAATATTCCAGCTAGATGAAGGCAGTCTGTAAATAATCAAGTCTGGATCAGAAAATCCAGTCATTGATATCATGAGCATTGATTTATGCAATTGGGAGATCAACCGAGTCAGCGACTGAACACCAGATCCCATTAGTCGCCTCTAACGACAAGCATAGTCGCCTTTTTCGACAAGCATGGGATGCTGACTCGATCCTGATGTTTGCCTCTTACGACAATCATGGGTTGCTGAATACCTATTCTAACCTGGATCTTCCTGGGTATGATTATTTGTAATAGCGCAGTGGTTCTATGGTGACATGTGGGCTAATTAGTTGTAGCAGCATGTCTACATAATTATGCAAAACTATGTTGGTTTTCTGTTTATTTGATGTTTAACACAGCAGTCGGCAATATTCAAACTATATGACGGCGGTCTGTAAATAATCGAGTCTGGACCAGAAAATCCAGTGATTGACATCACGAGCATCGATCAACGCAATTTGGAGATGATGACGTGCATTAACCAAGTCAACAAGCCTGACCACCCGACCCCGTTAGTTGCCTCTTACGACAAGCAGGGATTGCTGAATACCTATTCAAACCCGGATCTTCACAGGTATGGGAGATGTAAGGGAACAACACTAACAAACGGGTAGGAGGATTTCCTGACACACACGTCAACTCTTACTGCTGATCGGAATCAGGACAAATATCAAATGTATTCAAGTTTGATACCTCTTCTAATTTCTGAAGTACTTCAGCTGCTGTCATAGTTTCAACCTCTTCATCTTCCTCCAGAGACAGCGCATCTAGTTCCGACATGTTTGAGTAATATTAATATGAAGTATAAACAGTGCCGACTTTGGATAATGTAAACAACTTCACGCCAAATTTCCCGCCATGTGAGCTTCGTGATGACGATGTACCTTTCAATGATTTGTGAAAATGATTTAACAAATTTATATCCCCTAATTAATACCTTTTGACAACTCATGTACTATATGGGATGCATATAATTATCCCAGAATAATAATTATCCCAAAAATAAGCTTGTCACAAACGATCACTTTATTTTGTAATTTCGCAGAAAATTCAAAATTAGTCTCGCGCAATCTCGTTGTGCGAACGAGATGTTAGCAACTTAGTCCAAAATGGCGACTGGCCGTCGTCCTATTCTCCCAAATGAGCCCTCTTCTCCTTCTTCAAATGACGTTGGAAGAGAATTATTTGAAGCTTGTAGGAATGGTGATTTAAGCAAAGTTAAGAAATTAGTCAATTCTCACAACGTTAACTCCAAGGATACCGCAGGGAGGAAATCTACACCTCTTCATTTCGCTGCTGGTAAGGAAGTGTTCGGGCCTCTGGCCTAGTGGTGTTTTCAGTTTTGATCAAATTTGAGTGTTAGTCCATTTTTTCCTACACGATATTGTTACTGCACTTTTCTTACACATTATTGTGTATCACACTTTATGAATTTCGCTTTCCTACTTGCAGTAGACCTGAACTTAAAATGTCTGTTGAATGCTAACATCCACAGCTGGTTGAAGAAAGATCAATTAGTCATGATTTGCTGACAAGGCTCAAAGTTCGTCAAGGGTTTTCCAAGTCAAAATAAGTGCTTATCCTGCAAACGCTGAACGTATGTTAAAATATGGAGCCTTTTCCTAGCCGAATTAGTTTACGTCCAGTTTGCTTTTGCTTTAGCCCGTGATCAGCTGATGGCTGCATATCTTCATGTTGGTTATTGTTGTGTAAACAATGAAACTAGTCATCCCGTTCGTTCATGTGTCAAAGTGTGTGAAACACAGTTGTTTTCCCTATGTTCTTTGGGTCATTTGAGTAGAGATGCTGAAGCAAAAGCAGAGGTGGATACCATTGACTCCATCAGCTAAATCCAACTGGTCAGTTTGAAGGATAAGGATATACACTCAAAAAGCAATTTCAAATTAGCTGTGTACTCAATGTAATATGACTACGTTTAGGAGATTAAGTCACAACTTTTCCCTACTTGCCAACTAGTTGTCATGCCTAATTCTAGTAAAATTGACAAGTGATGATTCTATGACATGTAATGCCTTTTCTTTCTACTTTAGCCACCTAGTTTGAAGCCTTAGTCTAGTAAGATTTGGTTGGTTCAAAATAGCTGTATGATAACATTAAAGTCTACTGAAATTGAAAATGATGCTAAGGGCCAAGTTCGGGCTTGTGGACTCCTTTTGGCACAGACTGTGATTGGGTATGAAAAGAGATAAGAAGCATTTGTTTCCTCAACATTCTTATATTTTTCACAATACTGACCATGGAGACATTTCATAAGCATCAGAATTTGAAGTCATCAGTTTGCATGGTTTGTCCACCAAGTTTCATAGCTTTTGCTCGCTGAGCAATATTAGTCATCTTGTCCACCTAATAACCTTCATGATATTTGTGAAGACAAGTCATGATCTGACTTCTGTTAACATGTTTTTGTTCTTCATTAGACTGACATATACCTATGGTAGCCTCTGAAATGAACATATCTTTCAGAAGACAGTTGTTAAATTATCTGGACTCTTTTCCTTCAGACACTTCAGCAGTTTCAGTAATCTAGACTTGCCGACTATTATAGACTTGCAAGGGCTGTTTTGGGTATATTTTTTTCAGGGTCTGTATGACAGACTATTTCTGCATCCACTATGGTTTAAACCATTGACCACAGAACACAGAAAAGAGACCATTGTTATTGTAAACATGGTAAAGATAAAATTCTTATTGTTCAGTTGCACTACAGTATCATTTTGTGGAATTATAAAGTAGGAACTATGAAGGAGCAATTAGTCAGAGCTTAAATAAAATTGATTCCAACTAGAAGGCCAAAGCAAGAATTGACTTTGTTTTGGGAGGTACATTTTCTGTTAGTGTTACATCATTATTGACCTGTCTGCACATAATCTAAGCTAATAAAACATCCATCATATAATGAACAGTACTAACAAATTATGATCAGTGATTACAGATTTCAAATATGACAGACCATGACAACTTGGTAGGTTGTCTCGTTTTGCATAAAGGAAATATATCTCTGTTCTTGCATGAAGCCTGAGCCACCAGGTTACTGGGCATGGTAACACTTTCTTTTCCAGCGCAAGTAAAAATGTTTTTCATTTATCATGATTGCACTACTAATTGTGGTTCTGCATGTAATTTTCTTCATTGTCGTTTTGTTTAATGCCGCACTTAGCAATATTCCAGCTATATGACAGTGGTCTGTAAATAATCTAGTCTGGACCAGACAATGTAAAGAAGACCAAAGAACACAATACATATTACACATATTAGTTAATACTAAGTCTATGATTATGAACTTGTTCAGTTGTTTGATTTCATCGTTTACATTTCCAACTTTCTTGTTAAAAATGTTCTGCAGAAAAAGGGGCGGTCGGTCAGCCTAGTGGTTAAAGCATTAGCTCGTCACGCCGAAGACCCGGGTTCAATTCCCGACATGGAAACAATGTGTGAAGCCCATTTCTGGTGTCCCCCGCCGCGATATTGCTGGAATATTGCTAAAAGCGGCGTAAAACCATACTCACTCACCTCATCGTCAAGATTTATCTTGTACCCAACTTGAAATTGTATAATCATCATGAATAAGAGCCAATTATCAGCCAAATTTCTGAAGTCTTTGTAAAGAAATCTATCCATGGTACATCATGTACATAATAATTTTGTTTTGTTCACAATGATCATGATGATAAATCACTTAATTTGACATTTGGCTCTATTAATCCAACTGATGAGTAGCATAAGAGACATTTTCAACTTTTTACTTTCACAAAAATTCTCAACACTAACAGCCTGACATAATGATGTTCATTGATCATTCGTAGATTGCTTCTGATGCTTCTAAGTCTGAATAATGTCTGCTTTGTATATATTTATATTAGCATTATACGTATACATCGTCAGATGCAATTGATGGATTGCTGTGTGTCAGGCCAGTGACATGCTGAAAGTTCAGATCCAGTTGCCATGGTTTCTTAGGCATTTGATTGATTATGTAATCTGTACTGTGCTTGGTTGGGTGTCTGCTGTTATGTTTATCTGTTCAATGAGCAGCTTAGAATGTCACGCACCAGAGTCTTGATGTGACATATTTTGAGTCAACATTTGTCATTCATAAGTGATACATCTAAGAATAACCAGACTTTGTCAGAGAAATTTCAAATAGTATCAAAAAGGAAACTATTAAAATAATAAGCATGTAAATGAAATGCCTATTTATGACGGGTCACATGTCACCAGATGGTTGCTTGTTTACAAATGCAATTTGCACCACAACATTGAACATTCTTATTTAGGATTAGATATCCTATTTACACTGTCAGCAGGAAAAGAAATGAATGTATGAAGTACAAGCCCTAATTGTAATAACTTAGAGGAACATCCCCAAAATGTTCAAAATTCTACCAGCCCTTAGGATATCTTTAACATTAGCGAAACTGGCTTGGGCTAGTGCTAATTTCTATACCCATATAGTCAGTGCATGATGTCAAACTGACTACTATTATTATAACATGTCATGATTTGAAAGGAGCATACCTAATTGTTTACATTATTACAAAGACTGATATGTATTTCATGGATTCTAAAAACTGATTATTTGAAATGGTTGATTATTGATAGTTATTCGATCATGATGAAGAGAATTTATGGATGTCAACTTCTTTATTATGAGGAACACAATGTTTTAGAGTATACACTTTTTCCTCCATCATTCACCTGATGAAGGAGTAAGCATATACTCCAAACGTTGTGTTCATTCAGTCATGATGTTGGTGGTTTGAAATCAGTTTATGTTTGTACATGTTGATAATCTGAGCTCTAGATAAGCTTTTGGTGTTGTGGGTATTTTACCCATGCATTTTAAAATCATTGGGTATCAGTAATTCTATCTGGGTATTCAAATTTCTGTTACCCACTAGTTTTTACACATGTGGGTATTTAAGTTAAATATTTAAAAACACTATTCATCTAGTCCCTGCAAACTGGTGTCGTGTGGGTTCGAGAGCTTTGTAGGACTCAAAAATACCATGATACTTCCAAAAGAAAGTGTGATGGCAAATGATTATGATCTGACTGTCATCGTGGAGTTTGGCAAGGTTGACGGAATGCCCGTTATAATTTCAAAATAAGTCGCTGATTTGCTAATCGAATACGCAGGGTTACTTCACAATATTTTGATGATACACACAAGTTTTATATTTGTAGCGTATCTGTAATGTTCGCTGCATATTTGGTACGCTTGGATTTTATTTTACTGCATATTTCTGCATTTCTGATGCGTATTTCACGCAGATACGCAGCTTATCTGGAGCTCTGATAATAATTACCTTTTCAACATTAAAGATGCGTCAGGGAAGTTATAAGGTGAAATATTCTGATTATGATCATGATGCAATAATGATAACAAACAATAACATATTGAACTTTATTACTCTACTCAAGTTCCTGGTGATGCCAGTTCCATGTAAAACACAAAGTATCATTTCCTAATCTTTGTTTGTTTTTGTCAGAGTGTATTTTCCTTTGAGATAGGGCACAGCTGATATGTGTTTATCCAGGCTATTTGCTATTGAGGGACAGGACCACCTAGACAAGCATGTGTGCCAGAAGTCACTCATCTGTTGTCTCTGTCTGTCAACTGTCAACCTTCACCCTCCTCATTCACTGTCACAACCCCTCCCCTGGGTCAGACTGGAGGGGGTCAGGTCATTAGGTCAACCTTTGACATCAGGTCAACAGCTAGGATATCCACCCTTGGATCATCTGGCCAACAGGCCTTAAGGCTGGAGATATTGCACTTTGCCTTTGGTTAAAGACAATCACACAGTCTAGACTTCATTATGCTTTCTTAGATTCATATGAGCCAATTAAGTTGGGTTTCTGAGCCAATTTAGTTGGGTTTCTTATGATAACCATTGATGCATGCTGAACAGGTATCTCAGGAGCCTTTCTTTACTTTTAAGTAGAGAACATTATTTGTTCAGCATTGTGGTTCCTTTAACTCATGTCTGTTATTATTTGATACATGAGCAGCATTAGAAATTGGCACTAGTCCTATAGTCCTTGCCAAACTGCCCAATGGTAAAGGTATCATAAGGACTAGTAGAAATTTGCCCCTTTTCAAGTGTTTTACTACACGTTATCATTATAAGTACCAGTGGATGAAAACTGTTAGTTTCTAACCCTGATGAGTGTTTAACATATTAAACTGCCTTTGAAATTCATGCTTGACCGAGACTACTAACTTGTGCTGAGGTCAACATGGTCAAGTGAAAACCTGTTGGTAGTTCTCATTGACAAGTAACATTGGGGGGGGGGGGGGCTTCTTGTTTTTAACCAGTTCTCCATGTTTTAATTTTGCTGTAAATTGGAACTGAATAAAACTGACATAACATGTAAACATAGCAAACATGTCTCACTCAAGCAGGACTAGCTACAATACTAACTCTGAAGATAAGTGAAACAGGGTTTACACTTGTCCTGGACTAGTCTTTAAATAATGTTTAAAAAACAAATATTTGAGGCTGTTAAATGAAACAACTGAAAGGCCTATTTGTAAATATATATATCCAACCTACTCTTATTTTGCTTTGAAAAGTCTTTGTTCATGCAAGTACACGCAGATTGTGCTAGGGAGTGTTATTTGTGTTATCTCTGATATCAGTCTGGTGATATCTATAATCAGCATAGAAATGATTACTGATTTCAATTGGGTTTTTTCATCTATGCCAACTGCTGTGACTTATCAACAATTTCAGCAGAATGAGACATGGATCTTACTGACCCTTCAAATAACATGTCTGTTGTTTTTCTTTCCCTATGCAAAGTAGAGAGAAAACTCAACTTATTATTTTCTTCAATACTATAATATGGTTATCAAATTGTATTTAATAACATGACATGTATACATGATTACAGATATAAGTTATCTGACATTGTTTGATAGTTAGTCAATCAAGTTATCGGATAATTGAATATGAACAAAAATAAGTCGGTTATGTACAGGTTTGTTTAACAGTTGTTAAAATAATTGTTAAAAACTAACGAAAGTGTGGGCCCAGGAGACCCCCAATAATAATCATAAATGATAATTTACTTAACATGCCTGAGAGCCGGGAGCATATTCTTTCTCTGCATCAAATCTCAACATTTGTGTGACACGCACACACCACACCACACCACACCACACCACACCACACCACACCACACCACACCACAACAACACACACACTTGCATGCTTGCTGTGAAAGGCGACTATGCTTGTCGTAAGAGGTGACTAACAGGATCGGTTGGTCAGGCTCGCTGACTTTTGGTTGATGTATGTCATCGATCCCAATTGGATGGGACCCGTGAAGATTCCGGGGTAGAATTGGTCTTCAGCAACCCATACTTGCCGTAAAAGGCGACTATGCTTGTCGTAAAAGGCGACTAACGCGATCGGGTGATCAGGCTCGCTGACTTGGTTGATACATGTCATCGATCCCAATTGCGTGGATTGATGCTCATGCTGTCAATCACTGGATTGTCTTGTCCAGGCTCAAAAATTTAGAGACCACTGTCATATAGTCAGAATATGCTGAGAGCGGCGTTAAACAACAACAAAGCAATCAAACTAATAATGTATATTACAACTTTTCTTCAAATGAACATAGCTACCATGGCTACAGGCAAGAGAATGCAACATTAATTTTTTATTTGTTATCTGTAATAACACTCATACCTATTATCATGATTGACATGGTAAGTCTGAAACATTTGTAAGTTAATATTTCATGAACGGGAAATATATGCCGTTCTGGTGAATAATTTAGAAATATTTGTAAGTACACATGTTCTTGTGTCGAGACTGTAAACTGCCGACAAAGCACATCCAGTTACTGGAGAGAGTGGGTTACAGCTGCTGACTAAAAAAACTGACATTGTATGGCAACGGTAATGTTTCTAATATGATTTTATATAGTTATTTGTGGCACAGTAATATTAGATCTATATGAAGTCAATCTGTAAATAATCTTGTCTGGATTGGATTAAACAATCCAGTGATTGATATCATGCACATCGATGTACGCAGTTTGGATACGATGACATGTTTCAACCAAGTCAGCGAGCCTGACCACCTGATCTCGTTAGTCGCATGGCTCGCTGAAGGTTTCAAATATGAGACAGCTCTGAAGGAAATGTATGAATGCATACTTTTGTTGGTGCAGACCTTCTCTCATCGTGATTATTCAGGGCTCCTTGTAGCTACATGATAATGCACCAGTGCATCCTATTACTGAAAAATGCAAGTAATATTCATCAGGGCTGTTACGATTAACTCACGTATTCGGTGAATCGAACCGTATTGAATTCGTTATTCGTGGCCACTAGATTCAAATATTTATGAATATGCAGTCATGTACATTTACATACCCTGTACCTAAAAATACCTATAAGAACATATTATATGCATAGATCTTCAAAAGACGACACTCTCATAATATTTAATTTGACAGTATTGTGGTCACAGGTAATTGTCGCATTTGTGCAGATACTAGTTCCTGGATAAGTGCAGTATATAAATGTATAATATATTAATAATTAACCAACCATATCAAAAATATGATGTTGTTATTGTTTCACTGATTACAACAAATAATACATCAACTGCTGACTTGTTATTGTATTCATGAATTGCTATTCGTATTCATTACCCTATATTCATGATACGAATCGTATTCGTCTCATAGAGTATTCGTTGTAGCCCTAATATTCATGTCTACATGCACCAAATGCATGTTAAAATTGTTTTGATTTTTATCTGACTAATCTGTACTTGTCCACACATCAATCTTTGAACACACTCAGTATCTCTAAGCTCTCTTGACCACATTCCATCACCAATCCCTGTGTTATGTGTAATTCATGACACCTGACACTGGCACAGTCATCAGGGATCTGAGATTTAGACTAGTTTATGCATCTGTGTTTCTACTTTTATAAATTGATGGGACCAGGGTGCAACCTGGTTTTGTCTGTTGCAACTAGGTTTTCATGTCAACATGCACCTGTTGCAAGTTCTATAAAGTTCTCTAAATTGAGCCCTGTTATTTGCAGGGTTTGGATGATACACCAACTCCGAGATCCGATACGTATCACGATACCTTACTTACGATGATCTGATATGTGCCACGATATTTGCATGTGCGAAAGCCATCTTTTTCATAGACAGGATGGCCAAAAGCCTGGCACACTGACGATTTGCCGTTGGCAGTTTCAAGTATGGCACAACAAATGAAAATATTTATGTTTTCACTATTACCTTGCACTACTGATTAGTGTTTAGTGGAACAGTTATTCAAGCAAACATTTCAAGGTCAGAAACAACATTTTTTACTAAGTGTGCAACTGTAATCGAAACTTGTATCGAGAAGTAAAAAGTTGCGATCAACTGATGCATCGCTGTATCGTCCCACCACTATTTCCATGGGAAAGTGTTGATTTTTTCCATTTGTTCAAAACATTTTTTTACCAATCAATTTGATGTTAATTTAGGAGATAAAAATACTAATTTTAAAGACGAGCCATGTAACCTGCAAATGTAACCACGCTTAAA
>NW_025964348.1:0-10810 GCF_023055435.1 Haliotis rufescens
AAACATGAAGTAAGGGCTATACACCAGTCCCAGAACCTGCTTAGATGAAAATAATATCCACTGGCTCTTTTGGAATGTAACATTATGGTTCTGAAATCATCTGTAAAGAATGTGATAGTGTTCGACAAAACTAAATTATCTCCCCTGTTTAGTAAAATGCATTGTATCTTTCATTCCCCTATAAACCCATAAATTATTGGAGAGAAACACTATTTTAAGCTGGTATTGCATGACACTGTTAATTGTGAATAAAAAGAATTACATTTATGTCAGGATAAGCTGTACATTTTCATAATTATATGGAATTTTAACTTTGTTTCATTGAAACTGGCAAATAACTGAAATAAGCAAGTTTAGCCACCTTGAAACATTAAACAGTAAGAATGTTTGATGTCCTGTGAGTATTTTAAAGTCTTAACTAAATAAATCAATAGAGTTAAGTGTAATTTCCTTCCATGTTGTGGTTTCAAAAAGCTTTTTTCTACTTGAGGGTCCATTTCAATTTCTCGGCTTTAATAGGCGGTATGGTTCACTGGTCAGCATTTGAGATTGCTGTTAACAATGCACCCCTTTACTTCCTATTTTCTGGTAAAGTTCATTATCCAGGCTTACATATATGATGACTTTAAAGCTGCTTAATGTGTCCCTTGCTTATTGTTGGCCTGAATTCCATGCTCTCTGTCCAATTTTGAGATTTTTTTCTGATTCCTTTCCATGTGTACTTATGTCATCAGCCTATATCATAGAGGATTATACTTTTGATTTTTGGAGTATATGAAAGCACAAACATTTGTGATAGCCCCTCCATAGATGATTTACCAAATGCTGACAGCCATTTGAGTGTTTAATTATATAAACAATGGATGGTGTAAGTTCGAGCAATCTCAAACAATATCAATCGCATCATGTCATGAGTGTCAAAACCATATTCCATGAATGTAGCAGACTCTGCTATGTTCTGATGATGTCAGCAAAGGAAGGCAAACAACAGACCACTACTCAATTTTAAATATGTATTGTAACTGGTTTTGAGGTTTAAAGATTTGTTCAATTTTTTTAGTCGAAAAAATATTTTAGGGTGATATGATCTATGCAGCCTCAATCATTTATAGAATTGACCCCTGACCACCATCTTTTATGAAATATAAATGAACTTCCATGGTCAGTGCATGAAGGTAAAAACTTCTTTATTAATACAGAAATACCTTTTGTAAAACATTGATGAAGTGTACACCATTAAACTCTCACAACTCTTTCTGTGCATCAAAACTATGTATTCTGGTGCCATATAGACATGCTGGATAGGAACAAGTAGTGAAGTTTAATCCAATTTCCATTTTTTTTCTGAGAAGCTACATATATATACAATATATAAATCACAGATTTGACAAGTGCAAATATATTCTGATTTGTCTACAGGTTCTACTACACCAAATCAGTACCAGTTTGGAGAGTGCGGTTTTCGTAGGGAGCCTTCAGTGCAGATCGAGAGATATCTGCAGGCTGTGATTGGAGGATATTCTGTAAGATTTTTATGTCTTTCAAATGTACATCCATCCAGTTATTAAAACTGACCATGTTCTTCTATATTTAGTACTGTCTTTTTCAACATGATGACTTATGCTGAATGTGACCACAGCTATTTTCAAGTAGGTGACATTTGGTGCGAAACTGGGGGTGGTGTGTTTAGCTTCCGGTACTCGGAAAAGGAGCTGGGTAAGCTAGTCATTTTTATTTTTTTTATTGCTGCTCTAAGGCCAAACTGTGCACACACGTACAGGTAATAGCTGTTGAATGCTTAGTTATTTAAAAAAAAATCATAACGTTACTATAGAAGTCTATGGGAAAACATTTGGTTGTGTGTAACCTGTAGGGTGAGTGCACATTTCAGTAATTCATACTTTACATGCTTTTCTGTTTATATTTCACCATGGATACACCATGGAGGCAAATTTAAAAATAATGACAGTGAAGTTGGGGACATTTTGGGTTGAATGGAGCATTTGGATGGGCTGGAAATGAATGTTGCTTCGTATTGTGGTCGAACTCAGCACGAACCCCCCAGGGTACCTCTGTCCAACAAGCCCTCCTCCTGCCTTCTGAATTTGTTGAAACTGATGAATTTGACAACAAATTAGGATAAAGTCACCACTGCCACAACAATTTCTGCCTTGTGTCAATCGCTTGCCAGTCAAGTTACGCGATGCCGTTATCTTGAATATGAAGCATGTACACTGCTGACAGCAGAATATGTCAAACATCCCCTTATTTATAGTAAACAATGTAGCATACCAATATGTCTTTCTGTTAGGTGCTCTTGTGTGAATGAATGATGCTATTTTTCTATTAAGTTTCTTAAAACAGACTTATTTTTCACTCATATAACTTTCAAATAATTATTTTGTCCCCTCAAGAACTGACTCCTGGCTGTTATATCCAAACTGGTTTGCCATTTGATATTGTCTGAACACTTTTTTCAGCTTTTCACATGCCTGATGTTGACTAGGGAGGTATATGTGCACTCATGCAGAAGAAGTAGGAGTTTCGACATCGAATTTGGCATTTGGAGAAGCTGATCCGAAGTCCGGTGTTGGCAGTGTGTGATCGACAACCCTTGTTTTGCCTCGCTGCGCTTCATTACCTTGTAGAAGTTGTGGAACTTGGACATGTAGGTACAGTAAGTACATTTAAGAACCCCAGTCCACTTGAGGCCCCTCTGTTGCTCACTATCAAGTGCCATAATAAGATCCCCCTCATGCACTAGACATTTCTGACAGTGCTCCCTTAATGCCTCACTGTGCAGTTTTTTAGTTTGCAAACATGAAGTAAGGGCTATACACCAGTCCCAGAACCTGCTTAGATGAAAATAATATCCACTGGCTCTTTTGGAATGTAACATTATGGTTCTGAAATCATCTGTAAAGAATGTGATAGTGTTCGACAAAACTAAATTATCTCCCCTGTTTAGTAAAATGCATTGTATCTTTCATTCCCCTATAAACCCATAAATTATTGGAGAGAAACACTATTTTAAGCTGGTATTGCATGACACTGTTAATTGTGAATAAAAAGAATTACATTTATGTCAGGATAAGCTGTACATTTTCATAATTATATGGAATTTTAACTTTGTTTCATTGAAACTGGCAAATAACTGAAATAAGCAAGTTTAGCCACCTTGAAACATTAAACAGTAAGAATGTTTGATGTCCTGTGAGTATTTTAAAGTCTTAACTAAATAAATCAATAGAGTTAAGTGTAATTTCCTTCCATGTTGTGGTTTCAAAAAGCTTTTTTCTACTTGAGGGTCCATTTCAATTTCTCGGCTTTAATAGGCGGTATGGTTCACTGGTCAGCATTTGAGATTGCTGTTAACAATGCACCCCTTTACTTCCTATTTTCTGGTAAAGTTCATTATCCAGGCTTACATATATGATGACTTTAAAGCTGCTTAATGTGTCCCTTGCTTATTGTTGGCCTGAATTCCATGCTCTCTGTCCAATTTTGAGATTTTTTTCTGATTCCTTTCCATGTGTACTTATGTCATCAGCCTATATCATAGAGGATTATACTTTTGATTTTTGGAGTATATGAAAGCACAAACATTTGTGATAGCCCCTCCATAGATGATTTACCAAATGCTGACAGCCATTTGAGTGTTTAATTATATAAACAATGGATGGTGTAAGTTCGAGCAATCTCAAACAATATCAATCGCATCATGTCATGAGTGTCAAAACCATATTCCATGAATGTAGCAGACTCTGCTATGTTCTGATGATGTCAGCAAAGGAAGGCAAACAACAGACCACTACTCAATTTTAAATATGTATTGTAACTGGTTTTGAGGTTTAAAGATTTGTTCAATTTTTTTAGTCGAAAAAATATTTTAGGGTGATATGATCTATGCAGCCTCAATCATTTATAGAATTGACCCCTGACCACCATCTTTTATGAAATATAAATGAACTTCCATGGTCAGTGCATGAAGGTAAAAACTTCTTTATTAATACAGAAATACCTTTTGTAAAACATTGATGAAGTGTACACCATTAAACTCTCACAACTCTTTCTGTGCATCAAAACTATGTATTCTGGTGCCATATAGACATGCTGGATAGGAACAAGTAGTGAAGTTTAATCCAATTTCCATTTTTTTTCTGAGAAGCTACATATATATACAATATATAAATCACAGATTTGACAAGTGCAAATATATTCTGATTTGTCTACAGGTTCTACTACACCAAATCAGTACCAGTTTGGAGAGTGCGGTTTTCGTAGGGAGCCTTCAGTGCAGATCGAGAGATATCTGCAGGCTGTGATTGGAGGATATTCTGTAAGATTTTTATGTCTTTCAAATGTACATCCATCCAGTTATTAAAACTGACCATGTTCTTCTATATTTAGTACTGTCTTTTTCAACATGATGACTTATGCTGAATGTGACCACAGCTATTTTCAAGTAGGTGACATTTGGTGCGAAACTGGGGGTGGTGTGTTTAGCTTCCGGTACTCGGAAAAGGAGCTGGGTAAGCTAGTCATTTTTATTTTTTTTATTGCTGCTCTAAGGCCAAACTGTGCACACACGTACAGGTAATAGCTGTTGAATGCTTAGTTATTTAAAAAAAAATCATAACGTTACTATAGAAGTCTATGGGAAAACATTTGGTTGTGTGTAACCTGTAGGGTGAGTGCACATTTCAGTAATTCATACTTTACATGCTTTTCTGTTTATATTTCACCATGGATACACCATGGAGGCAAATTTAAAAATAATGACAGTGAAGTTGGGGACATTTTGGGTTGAATGGAGCATTTGGATGGGCTGGAAATGAATGTTGCTTCGTATTGTGGTCGAACTCAGCACGAACCCCCCAGGGTACCTCTGTCCAACAAGCCCTCCTCCTGCCTTCTGAATTTGTTGAAACTGATGAATTTGACAACAAATTAGGATAAAGTCACCACTGCCACAACAATTTCTGCCTTGTGTCAATCGCTTGCCAGTCAAGTTACGCGATGCCGTTATCTTGAATATGAAGCATGTACACTGCTGACAGCAGAATATGTCAAACATCCCCTTATTTATAGTAAACAATGTAGCATACCAATATGTCTTTCTGTTAGGTGCTCTTGTGTGAATGAATGATGCTATTTTTCTATTAAGTTTCTTAAAACAGACTTATTTTTCACTCATATAACTTTCAAATAATTATTTTGTCCCCTCAAGAACTGACTCCTGGCTGTTATATCCAAACTGGTTTGCCATTTGATATTGTCTGAACACTTTTTTCAGCTTTTCACATGCCTGATGTTGACTAGGGAGGTATATGTGCACTCATGCAGAAGAAGTAGGAGTTTCGACATCGAATTTGGCATTTGGAGAAGCTGATCCGAAGTCCGGTGTTGGCAGTGTGTGATCGACAACCCTTGTTTTGCCTCGCTGCGCTTCATTACCTTGTAGAAGTTGTGGAACTTGGACATGTAGGTACAGTAAGTACATTTAAGAACCCCAGTCCACTTGAGGCCCCTCTGTTGCTCACTATCAAGTGCCATAATAAGATCCCCCTCATGCACTAGACATTTCTGACAGTGCTCCCTTAATGCCTCACTGTGCAGTTTTTTAGTTTGCAAACATGAAGTAAGGGCTATACACCAGTCCCAGAACCTGCTTAGATGAAAATAATATCCACTGGCTCTTTTGGAATGTAACATTATGGTTCTGAAATCATCTGTAAAGAATGTGATAGTGTTCGACAAAACTAAATTATCTCCCCTGTTTAGTAAAATGCATTGTATCTTTCATTCCCCTATAAACCCATAAATTATTGGAGAGAAACACTATTTTAAGCTGGTATTGCATGACACTGTTAATTGTGAATAAAAAGAATTACATTTATGTCAGGATAAGCTGTACATTTTCATAATTATATGGAATTTTAACTTTGTTTCATTGAAACTGGCAAATAACTGAAATAAGCAAGTTTAGCCACCTTGAAACATTAAACAGTAAGAATGTTTGATGTCCTGTGAGTATTTTAAAGTCTTAACTAAATAAATCAATAGAGTTAAGTGTAATTTCCTTCCATGTTGTGGTTTCAAAAAGCTTTTTTCTACTTGAGGGTCCATTTCAATTTCTCGGCTTTAATAGGCGGTATGGTTCACTGGTCAGCATTTGAGATTGCTGTTAACAATGCACCCCTTTACTTCCTATTTTCTGGTAAAGTTCATTATCCAGGCTTACATATATGATGACTTTAAAGCTGCTTAATGTGTCCCTTGCTTATTGTTGGCCTGAATTCCATGCTCTCTGTCCAATTTTGAGATTTTTTTCTGATTCCTTTCCATGTGTACTTATGTCATCAGCCTATATCATAGAGGATTATACTTTTGATTTTTGGAGTATATGAAAGCACAAACATTTGTGATAGCCCCTCCATAGATGATTTACCAAATGCTGACAGCCATTTGAGTGTTTAATTATATAAACAATGGATGGTGTAAGTTCGAGCAATCTCAAACAATATCAATCGCATCATGTCATGAGTGTCAAAACCATATTCCATGAATGTAGCAGACTCTGCTATGTTCTGATGATGTCAGCAAAGGAAGGCAAACAACAGACCACTACTCAATTTTAAATATGTATTGTAACTGGTTTTGAGGTTTAAAGATTTGTTCAATTTTTTTAGTCGAAAAAATATTTTAGGGTGATATGATCTATGCAGCCTCAATCATTTATAGAATTGACCCCTGACCACCATCTTTTATGAAATATAAATGAACTTCCATGGTCAGTGCATGAAGGTAAAAACTTCTTTATTAATACAGAAATACCTTTTGTAAAACATTGATGAAGTGTACACCATTAAACTCTCACAACTCTTTCTGTGCATCAAAACTATGTATTCTGGTGCCATATAGACATGCTGGATAGGAACAAGTAGTGAAGTTTAATCCAATTTCCATTTTTTTTCTGAGAAGCTACATATATATACAATATATAAATCACAGATTTGACAAGTGCAAATATATTCTGATTTGTCTACAGGTTCTACTACACCAAATCAGTACCAGTTTGGAGAGTGCGGTTTTCGTAGGGAGCCTTCAGTGCAGATCGAGAGATATCTGCAGGCTGTGATTGGAGGATATTCTGTAAGATTTTTATGTCTTTCAAATGTACATCCATCCAGTTATTAAAACTGACCATGTTCTTCTATATTTAGTACTGTCTTTTTCAACATGATGACTTATGCTGAATGTGACCACAGCTATTTTCAAGTAGGTGACATTTGGTGCGAAACTGGGGGTGGTGTGTTTAGCTTCCGGTACTCGGAAAAGGAGCTGGGTAAGCTAGTCATTTTTATTTTTTTTATTGCTGCTCTAAGGCCAAACTGTGCACACACGTACAGGTAATAGCTGTTGAATGCTTAGTTATTTAAAAAAAAATCATAACGTTACTATAGAAGTCTATGGGAAAACATTTGGTTGTGTGTAACCTGTAGGGTGAGTGCACATTTCAGTAATTCATACTTTACATGCTTTTCTGTTTATATTTCACCATGGATACACCATGGAGGCAAATTTAAAAATAATGACAGTGAAGTTGGGGACATTTTGGGTTGAATGGAGCATTTGGATGGGCTGGAAATGAATGTTGCTTCGTATTGTGGTCGAACTCAGCACGAACCCCCCAGGGTACCTCTGTCCAACAAGCCCTCCTCCTGCCTTCTGAATTTGTTGAAACTGATGAATTTGACAACAAATTAGGATAAAGTCACCACTGCCACAACAATTTCTGCCTTGTGTCAATCGCTTGCCAGTCAAGTTACGCGATGCCGTTATCTTGAATATGAAGCATGTACACTGCTGACAGCAGAATATGTCAAACATCCCCTTATTTATAGTAAACAATGTAGCATACCAATATGTCTTTCTGTTAGGTGCTCTTGTGTGAATGAATGATGCTATTTTTCTATTAAGTTTCTTAAAACAGACTTATTTTTCACTCATATAACTTTCAAATAATTATTTTGTCCCCTCAAGAACTGACTCCTGGCTGTTATATCCAAACTGGTTTGCCATTTGATATTGTCTGAACACTTTTTTCAGCTTTTCACATGCCTGATGTTGACTAGGGAGGTATATGTGCACTCATGCAGAAGAAGTAGGAGTTTCGACATCGAATTTGGCATTTGGAGAAGCTGATCCGAAGTCCGGTGTTGGCAGTGTGTGATCGACAACCCTTGTTTTGCCTCGCTGCGCTTCATTACCTTGTAGAAGTTGTGGAACTTGGACATGTAGGTACAGTAAGTACATTTAAGAACCCCAGTCCACTTGAGGCCCCTCTGTTGCTCACTATCAAGTGCCATAATAAGATCCCCCTCATGCACTAGACATTTCTGACAGTGCTCCCTTAATGCCTCACTGTGCAGTTTTTTAGTTTGCAAACATGAAGTAAGGGCTATACACCAGTCCCAGAACCTGCTTAGATGAAAATAATATCCACTGGCTCTTTTGGAATGTAACATTATGGTTCTGAAATCATCTGTAAAGAATGTGATAGTGTTCGACAAAACTAAATTATCTCCCCTGTTTAGTAAAATGCATTGTATCTTTCATTCCCCTATAAACCCATAAATTATTGGAGAGAAACACTATTTTAAGCTGGTATTGCATGACACTGTTAATTGTGAATAAAAAGAATTACATTTATGTCAGGATAAGCTGTACATTTTCATAATTATATGGAATTTTAACTTTGTTTCATTGAAACTGGCAAATAACTGAAATAAGCAAGTTTAGCCACCTTGAAACATTAAACAGTAAGAATGTTTGATGTCCTGTGAGTATTTTAAAGTCTTAACTAAATAAATCAATAGAGTTAAGTGTAATTTCCTTCCATGTTGTGGTTTCAAAAAGCTTTTTTCTACTTGAGGGTCCATTTCAATTTCTCGGCTTTAATAGGCGGTATGGTTCACTGGTCAGCATTTGAGATTGCTGTTAACAATGCACCCCTTTACTTCCTATTTTCTGGTAAAGTTCATTATCCAGGCTTACATATATGATGACTTTAAAGCTGCTTAATGTGTCCCTTGCTTATTGTTGGCCTGAATTCCATGCTCTCTGTCCAATTTTGAGATTTTTTTCTGATTCCTTTCCATGTGTACTTATGTCATCAGCCTATATCATAGAGGATTATACTTTTGATTTTTGGAGTATATGAAAGCACAAACATTTGTGATAGCCCCTCCATAGATGATTTACCAAATGCTGACAGCCATTTGAGTGTTTAATTATATAAACAATGGATGGTGTAAGTTCGAGCAATCTCAAACAATATCAATCGCATCATGTCATGAGTGTCAAAACCATATTCCATGAATGTAGCAGACTCTGCTATGTTCTGATGATGTCAGCAAAGGAAGGCAAACAACAGACCACTACTCAATTTTAAATATGTATTGTAACTGGTTTTGAGGTTTAAAGATTTGTTCAATTTTTTTAGTCGAAAAAATATTTTAGGGTGATATGATCTATGCAGCCTCAATCATTTATAGAATTGACCCCTGACCACCATCTTTTATGAAATATAAATGAACTTCCATGGTCAGTGCATGAAGGTAAAAACTTCTTTATTAATACAGAAATACCTTTTGTAAAACATTGATGAAGTGTACACCATTAAACTCTCACAACTCTTTCTGTGCATCAAAACTATGTATTCTGGTGCCATATAGACATGCTGGATAGGAACAAGTAGTGAAGTTTAATCCAATTTCCATTTTTTTTCTGAGAAGCTACATATATATACAATATATAAATCACAGATTTGACAAGTGCAAATATATTCTGATTTGTCTACAGGGTGAGTGCACATTTCAGTAATTCATACTTTACATGCTTTTCTGTTTATATTTCACCATGGATACACCATGGAGGCAAATTTAAAAATAATGACAGTGAAGTTGGGGACATTTTGGGTTGAATGGAGCATTTGGATGGGCTGGAAATGAATGTTGCTTCGTATTGTGGTCGAACTCAGCACGAACCCCCCAGGGTACCTCTGTCCAACAAGCCCTCCTCCTGCCTTCTGAATTTGTTGAAACTGATGAATTTGACAACAAATTAGGATAAAGTCACCACTGCCACAACAATTTCTGCCTTGTGTCAATCGCTTGCCAGTCAAGTTACGCGATGCCGTTATCTTGAATATGAAGCATGTACACTGCTGACAGCAGAATATGTCAAACATCCCCTTATTTATAGTAAACAATGTAGCATACCAATATGTCTTTCTGTTAGGTGCTCTTGTGTGAATGAATGATGCTATTTTTCTATTAAGTTTCTTAAAACAGACTTATTTTTCACTCATATAACTTTCAAATAATTATTTTGTCCCCTCAAGAACTGACTCCTGGCTGTTATATCCAAACTGGTTTGCCATTTGATATTGTCTGAACACTTTTTTCAGCTTTTCACATGCCTGATGTTGACTAGGGAGGTATATGTGCACTCATGCAGAAGAAGTAGGAGTTTCGACATCGAATTTGGCATTTGGAGAAGCTGATCCGAAGTCCGGTGTTGGCAGTGTGTGATCGACAACCCTTGTTTTGCCTCGCTGCGCTTCATTACCTTGTAGAAGTTGTGGAACTTGGACATGTAGGTACAGTAAGTACATTTAAGAACCCCAGTCCACTTGAGGCCCCTCTGTTGCTCACTATCAAGTGCCATAATAAGATCCCCCTCATGCACTAGACATTTCTGACAGTGCTCCCTTAATGCCTCACTGTGCAGTTTTTTAGTTTGC
>NW_025964349.1:5000-10419 GCF_023055435.1 Haliotis rufescens
CGTGCGATCCGCTAGAGTTATCCAGAGTCACCAAAGAGACGAGCCTTGCGGCTCGGCTGGCTTCGAACTGATAAACGCGCTCTTCCCCTCAGAAAGGGTCGGAGCTTTAGTGCATGTATTAGCTCTAGAATTACCACAGTTATCCAAGTAGGATTGTATCATCTAAGGAACCATAACTGATCTAATGAGCCATTCGCAGTTTCACTGTGCTAGAGTTTGTACTTAGACATGCATGGCTTAATCTTTGAGACAAGCATATGATTACTGGCAGGATCAACCAGATAGGTCCTAGTCTTTGCAGACAAACAGACCGGGACGTCCGAACCGCCGGCGAGGAGAGCCCCGAAACACACGAGCGAGTCCCGTAAAAAGCTCAACCCGACCGAGGCGGCCAGCCATCCCTGCCACAATCCCCTCCGCCGAGAGCGTTCTCGGGGTGGAAAAGCGACTACTTCACAAAAGCCCGACCCGAAACGATAGTGCGGGGGTGACGCCACGGGCTGCTTTGACGTCGGCGATTGATTCTCGTACCGAGCGCAGACGAACCCCGGATGCCGGGGTCTGCCTTCCTCACGACAATCAGATTGCTTATGCAAGCAGTTGGTAGCAAAGGCGAGCGGTCGCCTGGCTGCAACGTCGGTTGTTGCATTCTCAACCTCACTCAGTCTACCACGAGCCGTTTTCTGACTCCCGGCGACGAGGACGTTCCCACCTAACGATAAGGCAGGGCACCCCGGGAAACGAGAGCGACGTTTGCCGACCGTTCCCTTTCGTCATGGGAGCACTGGTCGCCAGTTGTGAAGGGGGACTTACGAACTTTACTGTGTAGTCGATGATTTGCCACGGAGACGAGGATCGCGACCCAACGTACTGCCGAGGAACAGCGCACGATACACGGAGAGTTAAGGCTTACTAGCTAAAACTGAACCGAGATCACACGCAAATATCTTCCGACACGAGCACCGTTCATGCGTCGTAATATCCCCGAGGAGATACCGCCCGCATTCCGAGTTACCAACACTCGGCGCACCGCGCCAGGACCCACCGAGCTGCCTTACAACACGAGCCGTTGCACTGCAGGCGAGTCTGGCCGCCTTCACATTACTAGGCAGCCCGGGCGATACGCTGGATAGTTAGCCTGTCACAACAAATACCCACTCGTAAAGAAACCATATTATTTCTTAAACTATTCGGCCGATCTTCATGAAATTTTGCATGTACCTCCGTGATAGATTGCTCGTTTGTCACAAATAATCAGTTTTGTCATTGCACTCTTATTTTGGGAGTGAGGGTGATAATAAGGAGAAAAAATGTAATTTCCTTCATCAAATCACATACTAAATACTTCATATTTCTTACACTATTCAGCAGAACCCCATGAAACGTCACAAGCAGGCCCATGTCACTTGTATCTAGCTTTTCATAAGCATTTAATATTATTTGAACTTTTTTTACCCGAACAGCAGGCTACTTTTCACACAAAAATAGCCAGTCAAAAAACACAGTACACATAGTATTGTTACCAAATCTTAATAAACTTAACTATTTGATGTAACATAACGCACTTCATATCAGATGAACCACTGTAACTATTGTAGCATATATTTCACATGGGAACAAGCCCAGGTCGTCGAGTCTAACCCTTACATATATGTGAAATGTTGAACAAAGCTCACCGGCTGGCGCAGTAACACTACGGGCTATACAGAGAACATGAACAGAGACATATGACAATAAAGCCAAGCAGTGACTGCTGAACGGTATATATCGCGGGATATAAATCATTCTTACTCAAAAGAAAGAATTACAGATAGTGATAGTCACTGTAAATGTAATAACTAGTCACAACGAATCAAATATGATTGCAACGCGATTCAGTTAGGCGTCATACATCTAACATAAAGCTGAAGTGTAGCGCATTAGTAAACATACTTATTATGCAATGTGAAGTACTGACACGAAAAATGAGACATTGATTACCTAACAAAATGTACAATGATACGATATTAGCCTATGGAGGCATAGAAATGAACACCTTACATGCGAATCTGGTAGTATCTCAATCAGTTACATAACAATTCTAAGACAGAAAGAGATGTACATGAAAATACTGCAAAGTATTTCCTATATGCATGCTATTAAGGATGAAGAACGCACGCACACACACACACACACACACACACACACACACGCACGCACGCACGCACGCACGCACGCACGCACGCACGCACACACACACACACACATATGTGGCAGTTACATATTTTGACTATTTCTTGTATTTTACCTTTTAAGTATAATTCATGTACATAATTAAATGCAGTTGTGGTCATTTTATTTTATTGCTCAGCCTACTTTAAACACTAAACACTAAACTATCAGTCACGGCATTCTTACTAAGCATGCTTACTGCATGGTTTGTTTGTGAATGTCACACCCTGTGAACTAACACAATAGCCCCAGCCCTCTCCCTACTCAAGCCTTTTGTCTATATGGCCAGCTTGGGTACTCAGCCATGCTGTATGCTGGACACCTAAGGACTGTGGTCACTCCACATATACCTCTTCACGGATAAAGATAAAGATAGATATATATAGATATATATATATATATATATATATATATAGATATATATATATATTCAGGTGTTTTTTTCACAAGGATCGTTTTTGGGGAACCTTAGATGAAATTCCAAGACGAGTTTTGCACTACTGTGCAGATACTTAGCGCGGCATCGTCCCCAGGTGTGATATCAACCCAGGCCCACACACCTGGGTGGTTTTTCTATAAAATTACATTCACAATTTCTGCTAATAAATATTGGCCATTGACGAACACCGTAGTGTCTGTGGTCTGTGGGCATCGGACCCAGTCCTGCTACACATACAAACAACGCGTCAAACAACAATAACAATAAAAATGGATAATTTCACAAACTTTAAAATGCTGTTTCATACGCATTTGCGGCTTGTGTACATACACTTCTTGACATATTAATTTAAAAATTATATGCATGATATGAATCCTATTATGGCCCTCTTATAGCGAAATCTACCTCTTACCACAGCTAGAGCTCAAATCATAACCGTAACCCCAGCCCTCTAACCCTAGCCCTAACCCTAACCCTAGCCCTAACCCTAGCCCTAACCCTAACCCTAGCCCTAACCCTAACCCTAGCGCTAACCCCCTAACCCTAGCCCTAACCCTAACCCTAACCCTAGCCCGAACCCTAACCCTAGCGCTAACCCCCTAACCCTAGCCCTAGCGCTAACCCTAGCGCTAACCCCCTAACCCTAGCCCTAACCCTAGCGCTAAGCCTAGCGTGATTTCAAAGAGTAACCTTACTTTTTTAGAGTTGTGAAAAAGTGAAAACTTGTCATTTTTCAACGTGTGGAATTAAAGACAATATTTCAAACGTACATTTGGGGAAAAAATGTCTCCTTCATGTGTATGTACCTTAAGAGAGTCTGGTTACTCCCGCCGTTTACCCGCGCTAGGTTGAAACTTTTCCTTCATGTGTGTGTACCTTAAGAGAGTCATGGCTACTCCCGCCGTTTACCCGCGCTAGGTTGAAACTTTTCCTTCATGTGTGTGTACCTTAAGAGAGTCATGGCTACTCCCGCCGTTTACCCGCGCTAGGTTGAAACTTTTCCTTCATGTGTGTGTACCTTAAGAGAGTCGTGGTTACTCCCGCCGTTTACCCGCGCTAGGTTGAAACTTTTCCTTCATGTGTGTGTACCTTAAGAGAGTCATGGCTACTCCCGCCGTTTACCCGCGCTAGGTTGAAACTTTTCCTTCATGTGTGTGTACCTTAAGAGAGTCGTGGTTACTCCCGCCGTTTATCCGCGCTAGGTTGAAACTTTTCCTTCATGTGTGTGTACCTTAAGAGAGTCATGGTTACTCCCGCCGTTTACCCGCGCTAGGTTGAAACTTACCCACATTCACCCAGACAGCCTTAATATTTTTCCCCTTGCGAGCTAGAGTCCTTGTGTGATTGCGACTTGAGTAGAACCCTCTTGTTCACACATTTGGAAGCCCAGAAACACTTTTACATGTTCAGGTATAAATGTCACCAAAAAGACTGCAGTAAGCAGCAAATGCTGCAATGTAAGCTGTCTCTGTAGTAAGAATAGGACTTGCGTTTGTGTTAAGATCTCAGGGTTCGGGGGTCTGGAAATAAAGACAATGTTTTTCCAAATAACTTTGAAAAAAAAAGAACAACCGAAGCAAGGGCGAGCCGCACACTTGGATGTACCGAGGCTGTGTTAGCCGAAACAGCTAACCCGCGACTTTACCGCGAACGTGTCCGTCTCTTAGACCTTACTGCTCAGGCTTCCTTCCGTGAGGAGGAATCAAGCTCAGCATCGGTTGCGAACAAATCCACGGGTCACAGGATAAGTCTCAATAGATCGCAGTGTGGTGGCTGCTCTACTACGCACAACACCCAGACCGAAAAACGGGTCGTCTACCAGCGATTTCACGCCCGCACCTTGCTTCTGAAGAGTTAACTCTTCGACCAGCCAGCCGGCGATAACGGCATGGCATTATGGTCGTCTGCCGTGGCTTAACACTCGCGCTTACGCGCTTATAATCAGCCTCAACAACGCGCGAGCGCAAGATATCGTCGCGACTCTGGACGGGATTCTGACTTAGAGGCGTTCAGTCATAAGCCCGCAGAGGGTAGCTTCGCACCATTGGCACCTCCACCAAGCACATGGACCAACTGTCTGAACCTGCGGTTCCTCTCGTACTGAGCAGGATTACCATTGCAACGACCAATAAACGTCATCGGTAGGGTAAAACTAACCTGTCTCACGACGGTCTAAACCCAGCTCACGTTCCCTATTAGTGGGTGAACAATCCAACGCTTGGCGAATTCTGCTTCGCAATGATAGGAAGAGCCGACATCGAAGGATCAAAAAGCAACGTCGCTATGAACGCTTGGCTGCCACAAGCCAGTTATCCCTGTGGTAACTTTTCTGACACCTCTTGCTTAAAACTCGTAAAGTGCGACAATAAATGCCATATTGTCTCAAAAGGATCGTTAGGCCACGCTTTCACGGTCTGTAATCGTACTGAAAATCAAAATCAAGCGAGCTTTTGCCCTTATGCTCTACGTGAGGTTTCCGTCCTCACTGAGCTCGCCTTAGGACACCTGCGTTACCATTTGACAGATGTACCGCCCCAGTCAAACTTCCCGCCAGGCACTGTCTTCAGAGCGGGTCGCCCAGCCGCCGAGGCGGCCGGACTTAAAGCCAGAAACTGGGCCCGCGAAGGCCCCGTCTCCCGCTTCACTGAATAAGTAAAGAAACGATGAAAGTAGTGGTATTTCAATTGCGTACATTGCTGCACTCCCACCTATGCTACACCTTTCATGTCGCTTCACAATGCCTAACTGAAGTCAAGCTCAACAGGGTCT
>NW_025964350.1:0-2500 GCF_023055435.1 Haliotis rufescens
AGCGTATCGCCCGGGCTGCCTAGTAATGTGAAGGCGGCCAGACTCGCCTGCAGTGCAACGGCTCGTGTTGTAAGGCAGCTCGGTGGGTCCTGGCGCGGTGCGCCGAGTGTTGGTAACTCGGAATGCGGGCGGTATCTCCTCGGGGATATTACGACGCATGAACGGTGCTCGTGTCGGAAGATATTTGCGTGTGATCTCGGTTCAGTTTTAGCTAGTAAGCCTTAACTCTCCGTGTATCGTGCGCTGTTCCTCGGCAGTACGTTGGGTCGCGATCCTCGTCTCCGTGGCAAATCATCGACTACACAGTAAAGTTCGTAAGTCCCCCTTCACAACTGGCGACCAGTGCTCCCATGACGAAAGGGAACGGTCGGCAAACGTCGCTCTCGTTTCCCGGGGTGCCCTGCCTTATCGTTAGGTGGGAACGTCCTCGTCGCCGGGAGTCAGAAAACGGCTCGTGGTAGACTGAGTGAGGTTGAGAATGCAACAACCGACGTTGCAGCCAGGCGACCGCTCGCCTTTGCTACCAACTGCTTGCATAAGCAATCTGATTGTCGTGAGGAAGGCAGACCCCGGCATCCGGGGTTCGTCTGCGCTCGGTACGAGAATCAATCGCCGACGTCAAAGCAGCCCGTGGCGTCACCCCCGCACTATCGTTTCGGGTCGGGCTTTTGTGAAGTAGTCGCTTTTCCACCCCGAGAACGCTCTCGGCGGAGGGGATTGTGGCAGGGATGGCTGGCCGCCTCGGTCGGGTTGAGCTTTTTACGGGACTCGCTCGTGTGTTTCGGGGCTCTCCTCGCCGGCGGTTCGGACGTCCCGGTCTGTTTGTCTGCAAAGACTAGGACCTATCTGGTTGATCCTGCCAGTAATCATATGCTTGTCTCAAAGATTAAGCCATGCATGTCTAAGTACAAACTCTAGCACAGTGAAACTGCGAATGGCTCATTAGATCAGTTATGGTTCCTTAGATGATACAATCCTACTTGGATAACTGTGGTAATTCTAGAGCTAATACATGCACTAAAGCTCCGACCCTTTCTGAGGGGAAGAGCGCGTTTATCAGTTCGAAGCCAGCCGAGCCGCAAGGCTCGTCTCTTTGGTGACTCTGGATAACTCTAGCGGATCGCACGGCCTCGAGCCGGCGACGCATCTATCAAGTGTCTGCCCTATCAGACTGTCGATGGTAAGTGCTATGCTTACCATGGTGATAACGGGTAACGGGGAATCAGGGTTCGATTCCGGAGAGGGAGCATGAGAAACGGCTACCACATCCAAGGAAGGCAGCAGGCGCGCAAATTACCCAATCTCGATACGAGGAGGTAGTGACGAAAAATAACAATACGGGACTCTTTCGAGGCCCCGTAATTGGAATGAGTGTACTCTAAACGTGTGCACGAGGATCTATTGGAGGGCAAGTCTGGTGCCAGCAGCCGCGGTAATTCCAGCTCCAATAGCGTATATTAAAGCTGTTGTGGTTAAAAAGCTCGTAGTTGGATCTCAGGGTCGTTCGCGTCGGTCCCTTGCTGCAATGGCTCGGGTACTGCGCGGTGTCGTCCCCCTTGCCAGACCTCTCAAAAAGGTTGCTCTTGACTGAGTGGCCTGCTCGAGTGGCTGGAGAGTTTACTTTGAAAAAATTAGAGTGTTCAAAGCAGGCACAGCCCGCCTGTATAATGGTGCATGGAATAATGGAATAGGACCCCGGATCCTATTTTGCTGGTTTTTGGAGCTCAGGGGTAATGATTAAGAGGAACAGGGCGGGGGCATCCGTATTACGGCGTTAGAGGTGAAATTCTTGGATCGTCGTAAGACGCCCTACAGCGAAAGCATTTGCCAAGTATGTTTTCATTAATCAAGAACGAAAGTCAGAGGTTCGAAGACGATCAGATACCGTCGTAGTTCTGACCGTAAACTATGCCAACTGGCAGCCCGTCGGCGTTGCTCTATTCGACTCGGCGGGAGGCCTACCCGAAAGGAAAGTCTACGGGTTCCAGGGGAAGTATGGTTGCAAAGCTGAAACTTAAAGGAATTGACGGAAGGGCACCACCAGGAGTGGAGCCTGCGGCTTAATTTGACTCAACACGGGAAAACTCACCTGGTCCGGACACTGGAAGGATTGACAGATTGAAAGCTCTTTCTTGATTCAGTGGGTGGTGGTGCATGGCCGTTCTTAGTTGGTGGAGTGATTTGTCTGGTTAATTCCGATAACGAACGAGACTCTAGCCTGCTAACTAGTTCGCCGACAGCTCGTTGTCGCGCGGCGCCATTTCGGTGGCAAACTTCTTAGAGGGACAGGTGGCGTATAGCCACACGAAGTAGAGCAATAACAGGTCTGTGATGCCCTTAGATGTCCAGGGCCGCACGCGCGCTACACTGAAAGAATCAACGTGGATGCCCACCTGCTCCGAGAGGAGTGGGAAACCCGATGAATCTCTTTCGTGATGGGGATTGGGGCTTGTAATTATTCCCCATGAACGAGGAATTCCCAGTAAGCGTCAGTCATCAG
>NW_025964350.1:7500-10185 GCF_023055435.1 Haliotis rufescens
GTGTTTCTGGGCTTCCAAATGTGTGAACAAGAGGGTTCTACTCAAGTCGCAATCACACAAGGACTCTAGCTCGCAAGGGGAAAAATATTAAGGCTGTCTGGGTGAATGTGGGTAAGTTTCAACCTAGCGCGGGTAAACGGCGGGAGTAACCATGACTCTCTTAAGGTACACACACATGAAGGAAAAGTTTCAACCTAGCGCGGGTAAACGGCGGGAGTAACCATGACTCTCTTAAGGTACACACACATGAAGGAAAAGTTTCAACCTAGCGCGGGTAAACGGCGGGAGTAGCCATGACTCTCTTAAGGTACACACACATGAAGGAAAAGTTTCAACCTAGCGCGGGTAAACGGCGGGAGTAACCAGACTCTCTTAAGGTACATACACATGAAGGAGACATTTTTCCCCCAAATGTACGTTTGAAATATTGTCTTTAATTCCACACGTTGAAAAATGACAAGTTTTCACTTTTTCACAACTCTAAAAAAGTAAGGTTACTCTTTGAAATCACGCTAGGCTTAGCGCTAGGGTTAGGGCTAGGGTTAGGGCTAGGGTTAGGGGGTTAGCGCTAGGGTTAGCGCTAGGGCTAGGGTTAGGGGGTTAGCGCTAGGGTTAGGGTTCGGGCTAGGGCTAGGGTTAGGGTTAGGGCTAGGGCTAGGGTTAGGGGGTTAGCGCTAGGGTTAGGGTTAGGGTTAGGGCTAGGGTTAGGGTTAGGGCTAGGGTTAGAGGGCTGGGGTTACGGTTATGATTTGAGCTCTAGCTGTGGTAAGAGGTAGATTTCGCTATAAGAGGGCCATAATAGGATTCATATCATGCATATAATTTTTAAATTAATATGTCAAGAAGTGTATGTACACAAGCCGCAAATGCGTATGAAAGAGCATTTTAAAGTTTGTGAAATTATCCATTTTTATTGTTATTGTTGTTTGACGCGTTGTTTGTATGTGTAGCAGGACTGGGTCCGATGCCCACAGACCACAGACACTACGGTGTTCGTCAATGGCCAATATTTATTAGCAGAAATTGTGAATGTAATTTTATAGAAAAACCACCCAGGTGTGTGGGCCTGGGTTGATATCACACCTGGGGACGATGCCGCGCTAAGTATCTGCACAGTAGTGCAAAACTCGTCTTGGAATTTCATCTAAGGTTCCCCAAAAACGATCCTTGTGAAAAAAACACCTGAATATATATATATATATATATATATATATATATATATATATATATATATATCTATCTTTATCTTTATCCGTGAAGAGGTATATGTGGAGTGACCACAGTCCTTAGGTGTCCAGCATACAGCATGGCTGAGTACCCAAGCTGGCCATATAGACAAAAGGCTTGAGTAGGGAGAGGGCTGGGGCTATTGTGTTAGTTCACAGGGTGTGACATTCACAAACAAACCATGCAGTAAGCATGCTTAGTAAGAATGCCGTGACTGATAGTTTAGTGTTTAAAGTAGGCTGAGCAATAAAATAAAATGACTACAACTGCATTTAATTATGTACATGAATTATACTTAAAAGGTAAAATACAAGAAATAGTCAAAATATGTAACTGCCACATATGTGTGTGTGTGTGTGTGTGTGTGTGTGTGTGTGTGTGTGTGTGTGTGCGTGCGTGCGTGCGTGCGTGCGTGCGTGCGTGCGTGCGTGCGTTCTTCATCCTTAATAGCATGCATATAGGAAATACTTTGCAGTATTTTCATGTACATCTCTTTCTGTCTTAGAATTGTTATGTAACTGATTGAGATACTACCAGATTCGCATGTAAGGTGTTCATTTCTATGCCTCCATAGGCTAATATCGTATCATTGTACATTTTGTTAGGTAATCAATGTCTCATTTTTCGTGTCAGTACTTCACATTGCATAATAAGTATGTTTACTAATGCGCTACACTTCAGCTTTATGTTAGATGTATGACGCCTAACTGAATCGCGTTGCAATCATATTTGATTCGTTGTGACTAGTTATTACATTTACAGTGACTATCACTATCTGTAATTCTTTCTTTTGAGTAAGAATGATTTATATCCCGCGATATATACCGTTCAGCAGTCACTGCTTGGCTTTATTGTCATATGTCTCTGTTCATGTTCTCTGTATAGCCCGTAGTGTTACTGCGCCAGCCGGTGAGCTTTGTTCAACATTTCACATATATGTAAGGGTTAGACTCGACGACCTGGGCTTGTTCCCATGTGAAATATATGCTACAATAGTTACAGTGGTTCATCTGATATGAAGTGCGTTATGTTACATCAAATAGTTAAGTTTATTAAGATTTGGTAACAATACTATGTGTACTGTGTTTTTTGACTGGCTATTTTTGTGTGAAAAGTAGCCTGCTGTTCGGGTAAAAAAAGTTCAAATAATATTAAATGCTTATGAAAAGCTAGATACAAGTGACATGGGCCTGCTTGTGACGTTTCATGGGGTTCTGCTGAATAGTGTAAGAAATATGAAGTATTTAGTATGTGATTTGATGAAGGAAATTACATTTTTTCTCCTTATTATCACCCTCACTCCCAAAATAAGAGTGCAATGACAAAACTGATTAATTGTGACAAACGTGCAATCTATCACGGAGGTACATGCAAAATTTCATGAAGATCGGCCGAATAGTTTAAGAAATAATATGGTTTCTTTACGAGTGGGTATTTGTTGTGACAGGCTAACTATCC
>NW_025964351.1:0-2500 GCF_023055435.1 Haliotis rufescens
AAATATGTAACTGCCACATATGTGTGTGTGTGTGTGTGTGTGTGTGTGTGTGTGTGTGTGTGTGCGTGCGTGCGTGCGTGCGTGCGTGCGTGCGTGCGTGCGTGCGTGCGTGCGTGCGTGCGTTCTTCATCCTTAATAGCATGCATATAGGAAATACTTTGCAGTATTTTCATGTACATCTCTTTCTGTCTTAGAATTGTTATGTAACTGATTGAGATACTACCAGATTCGCATGTAAGGTGTTCATTTCTATGCCTCCATAGGCTAATATCGTATCATTGTACATTTTGTTAGGTAATCAATGTCTCATTTTTCGTGTCAGTACTTCACATTGCATAATAAGTATGTTTACTAATGCGCTACACTTCAGCTTTATGTTAGATGTATGACGCCTAACTGAATCGCGTTGCAATCATATTTGATTCGTTGTGACTAGTTATTACATTTACAGTGACTATCACTATCTGTAATTCTTTCTTTTGAGTAAGAATGATTTATATCCCGCGATATATACCGTTCAGCAGTCACTGCTTGGCTTTATTGTCATATGTCTCTGTTCATGTTCTCTGTATAGCCCGTAGTGTTACTGCGCCAGCCGGTGAGCTTTGTTCAACATTTCACATATATGTAAGGGTTAGACTCGACGACCTGGGCTTGTTCCCATGTGAAATATATGCTACAATAGTTACAGTGGTTCATCTGATATGAAGTGCGTTATGTTACATCAAATAGTTAAGTTTATTAAGATTTGGTAACAATACTATGTGTACTGTGTTTTTTGACTGGCTATTTTTGTGTGAAAAGTAGCCTGCTGTTCGGGTAAAAAAAGTTCAAATAATATTAAATGCTTATGAAAAGCTAGATACAAGTGACATGGGCCTGCTTGTGACGTTTCATGGGGTTCTGCTGAATAGTGTAAGAAATATGAAGTATTTAGTATGTGATTTGATGAAGGAAATTACATTTTTTCTCCTTATTATCACCCTCACTCCCAAAATAAGAGTGCAATGACAAAACTGATTAATTGTGACAAACGTGCAATCTATCACGGAGGTACATGCAAAATTTCATGAAGATCGGCCGAATAGTTTAAGAAATAATATGGTTTCTTTACGAGTGGGTATTTGTTGTGACAGGCTAACTATCCAGCGTATCGCCCGGGCTGCCTAGTAATGTGAAGGCGGCCAGACTCGCCTGCAGTGCAACGGCTCGTGTTGTAAGGCAGCTCGGTGGGTCCTGGCGCGGTGCGCCGAGTGTTGGTAACTCGGAATGCGGGCGGTATCTCCTCGGGGATATTACGACGCATGAACGGTGCTCGTGTCGGAAGATATTTGCGTGTGATCTCGGTTCAGTTTTAGCTAGTAAGCCTTAACTCTCCGTGTATCGTGCGCTGTTCCTCGGCAGTACGTTGGGTCGCGATCCTCGTCTCCGTGGCAAATCATCGACTACACAGTAAAGTTCGTAAGTCCCCCTTCACAACTGGCGACCAGTGCTCCCATGACGAAAGGGAACGGTCGGCAAACGTCGCTCTCGTTTCCCGGGGTGCCCTGCCTTATCGTTAGGTGGGAACGTCCTCGTCGCCGGGAGTCAGAAAACGGCTCGTGGTAGACTGAGTGAGGTTGAGAATGCAACAACCGACGTTGCAGCCAGGCGACCGCTCGCCTTTGCTACCAACTGCTTGCATAAGCAATCTGATTGTCGTGAGGAAGGCAGACCCCGGCATCCGGGGTTCGTCTGCGCTCGGTACGAGAATCAATCGCCGACGTCAAAGCAGCCCGTGGCGTCACCCCCGCACTATCGTTTCGGGTCGGGCTTTTGTGAAGTAGTCGCTTTTCCACCCCGAGAACGCTCTCGGCGGAGGGGATTGTGGCAGGGATGGCTGGCCGCCTCGGTCGGGTTGAGCTTTTTACGGGACTCGCTCGTGTGTTTCGGGGCTCTCCTCGCCGGCGGTTCGGACGTCCCGGTCTGTTTGTCTGCAAAGACTAGGACCTATCTGGTTGATCCTGCCAGTAATCATATGCTTGTCTCAAAGATTAAGCCATGCATGTCTAAGTACAAACTCTAGCACAGTGAAACTGCGAATGGCTCATTAGATCAGTTATGGTTCCTTAGATGATACAATCCTACTTGGATAACTGTGGTAATTCTAGAGCTAATACATGCACTAAAGCTCCGACCCTTTCTGAGGGGAAGAGCGCGTTTATCAGTTCGAAGCCAGCCGAGCCGCAAGGCTCGTCTCTTTGGTGACTCTGGATAACTCTAGCGGATCGCACGGCCTCGAGCCGGCGACGCATCTATCAAGTGTCTGCCCTATCAGACTGTCGATGGTAAGTGCTATGCTTACCATGGTGATAACGGGTAACGGGGAATCAGGGTTCGATTCCGGAGAGGGAGCATGAGAAACGGCTACCACATCCAAGGAAGGCAGCAGGCGCGCAAATTACCCAATCTCGATACGAGGAGGTAGTGACGAAAAATAACAATACGGGACTCTTTCGAG
>NW_025964352.1:0-9734 GCF_023055435.1 Haliotis rufescens
GACAAGTAGACAGTTGGTTTTCGGAAAGCCGTCCAGTTGACTAAATGAATTATCTGTTTCTGTGGACTCCCAAGTCCGGCTATTAGCTATTAGCGTGTCTGCACAGGAAGTCGACATTTTTAATTTCCAATATGCACAGGTGGTAAACACAATTGCTAATCCTATTGTTCATCTTAAGCCTGAGGTGAGTGGGCAAGAGAGAAATCCACATCAAGTCGACATCAACTTCTGCTGTGATGACCCTGAAAAGCAAAAGCTCTTACATTACAAAACGCGAAATGGGTTTATTTATATAGAATATCACATTTTAATGGTGAAATTTGGGAAAATCAACATATACAGCATATTGATAGTCTTTTAAAAGGGCATTTAGATAGTAATAGTTTCATAACAGAGTTTATGATATGACCAAAATGTATATATGAACAAGTTTGGCATGCCTCACCAACAGGGAGATCTAACCCATTGTCCTTTGCACTAAAAATTCTTTCTATATCAAGGGCCACCCCGTTTTAATTACTTGTTAATGTACATGATGACTGTTACTATTGCGTTGCAGTATTACTGAAATCGAGAGATGAGTGAGACCAACTTCCACCTACCGCCAAGTTTACCCAGATTAATGACATACAACATGTTCTCGACAGCAAGGTTCGGGGTTATTGTGATCAGAATATAAGAAATGAGGATGATGTCTGGACCTGCTTAAGGGATCCTGCTCGGCACAAACGGTTCTCCATAGTGCCTGGATATGATTCTGAAGTGTCTGGCTCTTGTCACCCCCAGACCAGTATAAAGTAGAATGTAACACCATTACGTCTTCCTGCCAACAAATGGAAACTATCATGGTCATACTGTTTACAAATTTTAACGTCAGATGCAAAGAGTGAGTGATCGATTTATTCTTTACGCCATATCAATAATCTTTCAGCTATTTGCGGAGACAAATGAAAGAAACTGAGGGTTTTAGAGCAATAATTCACGTTAGGATGTTAGCTATCATCTGAAGTTAATCTTTTACTTTAAGACTCCTTGTGTAATGCATCTAAAACTCCTAGTAGGGCAACGCCATTTGTTTTGTAGACAACTCACTTGGTAAAATACCACCCAAACACGGACAGTATGCATCTTGCTTCATCTTAACCAAATTGCAATTCGACACCGAATGGAAAACACGAGTTTCTCCTTCAATTCATCATCACATCAACTCGTGTATAATATCAGAACTTTAAGTGTCATTTTATTAAGTATGGAAATAATATACATTAATGTTTAGCGTAAAGCGCGTTATTTTAGCTTGGGCAAACTTCTAAGTTGTTGAATACTTCAATAATGTTGAGACATTCTGAAAAGGCCAGATTGTTCACAGAACTGATGTCTAATGTGACATTCTTTCTGTGTTATTGCTTTTAATAAATATCATATTTTGACTTTATGAAAAGACAGTTATAATCGTTATTTAAAGTCCCATTGATACATCTCAGAGTTGATACATCATTTCATTTATAACCCTGATTATAAATCATTCTACTATGAATGTAGAAAGACTCGATTTTGATTGGTCAGACAGGGGTATCACATCACAAAAACACAGTATGTTTATCTCCTTATTAATACAAACCTTTAAACCTACAAATCTTTAAACCTATAGCCACAAGCTGATTCAGACGATGTTTAAACATATAGCCACAAGCTGATTCAGACGATGTTTATACCTATAGCCACAAGCTGATTCAGACGATGTTTAAACATATAGCCACAAGCTGATTCAGACGATGTTTAAACATATAGCCACAAGCTGATTCAGACGATGTTTAAACATATAGCCACAAGCTGATTCTGACGATGTTTATACCTATAGCCACAAGCTGATTCAGTCGATGTTTAAACATATAGCCACAAGCTGATTCAGACGATGTTTAAACATATAGCCACAAGCTGATTCTGACGATGTTTAAACATATAGCCACAAGCTGATTCAGACGATGTTTAAACATATAGCCACAAGCTGATTCAGACGATGTTTAAACATATAGCCACAAGCTGATTCTGACGATGTTTAAACATATAGCCACAGGCTGATTCAGAAGATGTTTATACATATAGCCACAAGCTGATTCTGACAATGTTTATACATATAGCCACAAGCTGATTCAGACGATGTTTAAACATATAGCCACAAGCTGATTCTGACGATGTTTACACCTATATCAACCGGCTGATTCAGACGATGTTATTACCTATAGCCACAAGCTGATTCAGTCGATGTTTAAACATATAGCCACAAGCTGATTCTGACGATGTTTAAACATATAGCCACAAGCTGATTCAGACGATGTTTAAACATATAGCCACAAGCTGATTCAGACGATGTTTAAACATATAGCCACAAGCTGATTCTGACGATGTTTAAACATATAGCCACAGGCTGATTCAGAAGATGTTTATACATATAGCCACAAGCTGATTCTGACAATGTTTATACATATAGCCACAAGCTGATTCTGACGATGTTTACACCTATATCAACCGGCTGATTCAGACGATGTTATTACCTATAGCCACAAGCTGATTCAGTCGATGTTTAAACATATAGCCACAAGCTGATTCTGACGATGTTTAAACATATAGCCACAAGCTGATTCAGACGATGTTTAAACATATAGCCACAAGCTGATTCAGACGATGTTTAAACATATAGCCACAAGCTGATTCTGACGATGTTTAAACATATAGCCACAGGCTGATTCAGAAGATGCTTATACATATAGCCACAAGCTGATTCTGACAATGTTTATACATATAGCCACAAGCTGATTCAGACGATGTTTAAACATATAGCCACAAGCTGATTCTGACGATGTTTACACCTATATCAACCGGCTGATTCAGACGTTGTTTAAACCTATAGTCACAAGCTGATTCTGACGATGTTTAGACCTATAGCCACAAGCTGATTCTGACGATGTTTAAACCTATAGCCACAGGCTGATTCTGACGATGTTTATACATATAGCCACAGGCTGATTCAGAAGATGTTTATACATATAGCCACAAGCTGATTCTGACAATGTTTATACATATAGCCACAAGCTGATTCTGACGATGTTTAAACCTATAGCCACAAGCTGATTCTGACGTTGTTTATATATATAGCCACAGGCTGATTCTGACGATGTTTATACATATAGCCACAGGCTGATTCAGACGATGTTTAAACATATAGCCACAATCTGATTCTGACGATGTTTATACCTATAGCCACAAGCTGATTCAGTCGATGTTTAAACATATAGCCACAAGCTGATTCAGTCGATGTTTAAACATATAGCCACAAGCTGATTCTGACGATGTTTAAACCTATAGCCACAGGCTGATTCTGACGATGTTTATACATATAGCCACAAGCTGATTCTGACGATGTTTATACATATAGCCACATGCTGATTCAGACTATGTTTATACATATAGCCACAAGCTGATTCTGACGATGTTTAAACATATAGCCACAAGCTGATTCTGACGATGTTTAAACATATAGCCACAAGCTGATTCTGACGATGTTTAAACATATAGCCACAAGCTGATTCTGTTCAAAGGTTTTGCAGATTCAGTAGATGAGGTGAATAGGCTTATTTTAACGCCGCTCTCAACAGTGTTTCGGTAAAACAACGTGGTGTCAGCTTCAATAAAATGTGAGGAAAGAACAAGGTGACACTGGTCGAAAGAAACAGCTCACTTTTGTTTAAACCCACGAACACGTTAATGATTCTGACAGACCAAGGACAGTATTGTGGTCTGTTCTGGGAATAGAACCCTCTATCCCGCCGCCACAAATAGGTGTAACTTTGCACAACGAATTGCGGCGTCCGTGTCCCTCAGTTGAAGAGAATCAGCATTTGACAATACACTTTAACTCAAGACGCCTCAACGTTACTGTGTCATACGGTCCGACTGTGTTTCGGCGGTCAGGTTATATTTTGCAGCGTGTGCTGTGTATGTACATTATCAGCACGATCTGAAGAAAACAAGTAGAGGTTGCTGCAGTGCATCCATTGTCCCCCGCCATATGATGTCATTTGCTGAGGAAGGAAGTGTAAGCTATGGAAGGAGAGGATTGGTGTTAAGTACAAATTGGTTGTTATTAATGCAGTTATTTTTGGAAAGCACAATAATAGAAAAAAGTGTCCTTAAATGGCCAGCACAAGGAAAACCAATGCAAGAAAACAAATAACTGGGCCTGTCAGGCAGAACTTGGTATATACCCACTATTAGTACCAATGATATAAAAAAAATAATTGATTAGAAGTCCTATATAGATAACGCAACAAATATCATTCTTAAACCTGCTTTGGCAGCAAATATCAATCTTTCTGGTCAAAATGATGGCTGGGTTAAATAAAACAAATAAACACAAATAAATGTAAAATCCAGATGTAAAAATATGCACGCGAGTTCATTAGGGGATTTAAATTTATTCAACAGCAAGTTAAGAACATACAGGTTGGTCATTTATAAAATTGAGAATGATCTTATATATTGTAAAAACAAAGCTCACTGGTCACATTTCCCAAAACTTCGTATAAGTAATCACAAACTAAAGGTGTGGTAGATGACAAGATGTACAAAAACACCAATGCAACCTCATTGGACAACGTCCCTGTGAAACTTGTGATGTCTTAGAAGATGAGCAACATTATGCACTGTCTTGTATAAAATACAACCAAGAAAGAGAATCACAAAAAATCTTCAATCATGATAAAGAATTTGGTACACTCTGTTAAAAAGAACAATTCTTAATATTTTTTACCAACAGTTGTCCATAACAATTTCCAAGAACTGTTATCATATCTACAATTATAAAGAAATTCCTTGTATGTATAATTATAGCATTACCATAGTTTTGCTCAATTATCATATCATTATAATACACTTGTTTTAAAACAAAATTATTATAATGTACCTCTTTTGTATGTTGAATGTACCTATGTGTTTTGCACTTATTGTGCATATTGTTTGTAGTTTGTAATAGTGTAATACTGCCACTGTTTCTACGTCGTATGTTACACAATACATATCTCATCTAAAACATCTTTGTTGTATGATAGTTTGTTACATTTGTGTTCGGGCGCTGCATCTTCTATGCAGAGTTGCGTCCCTTGGGCACGCAAGAAACTTATGAATCCCGGATCGCCCCAATTATGTTGTCAGCCCTATACACGGTTAACGTTTAAGACATGCATCATTTCGGGCTTTCCTCCCACATCAAGCTTAAGCGCCGTGATGTAAGTGGAATACTATTTAAAGCGGCGTTAAACCCAACTCACTCACTCATCACTCTTGTGTACGGTTCCGTTTAGTTATCTGGGATTGTGTTGTAATTACTTCCGGTTCAGATTTGAAGTATGTTAAGAAGATTGTTACTATGTTCTATCCAAACATCGTGAATATATCATACAACCGTATTATTGTTTAGGAAAATAATTGCAAACTACAGACCAACCTGTTAATTTCCTATGTTTCCAGAAGTCAAAGAACATATAAGGGGTGTTTAATCTCTGCCGAAGTTAAACAATACTTTCAAAGCAATAAATCATGCAGAACCGTAAACCGTCGCATGAAACGGTATGAATCGTACATTACATACAGTGAACTACTTGAAACAACACTGTGCTTAATTATGCACAGCAAGCACCATGCATGTGATTATAAAGACAACTAATTACAAATTTCTCATATCAAACCCGTTGTTTTACATTCGTTATTTATTGAACAAAATCAAACTTTATAGAAGCCTGGTATTTAATCGTGTTTAACAATAAGTTGCAATAGCAGTGTGAAGGGAGAAAGATTGAGTGCGCGTTACTTGCTTGACCTGAATTCCTCCCTGGAACCTTTCTCGATGGCTGCCTGAATAACATACGATACATTGCAAATGTAGTGCCCAATAGAGCTATTCGAGTAAGAGAGATAATCACTCACTCTCTGAGTGAATACAGCTTAAATGAAATACGATGTACAGCATTGCAAGGTTAGTGCGTGATAAAACTGTATACTACGCATATAGCTAAATATACACACATGTGTAAGCGCGTTCACATGACAAGTATTACTACACACGTATGCACATATACACACATATGTATAGAGGGGCATGTGAACGGGGTATTAGATGTCTTGCACACCCGTGCCCCACTGACGAAAGAAACAAAATACGCGACACCGAAGTTAAATCTATAGCATCATTGAGTTTTCTCATAGCTTTCAATCTTCTTAACGCCATTATAATGCACCCAGATTTCACATTTCTTGTCCTTGTGAAAATAATTTTTATCCCAAACAACAAATTCCTAATGTTTTGAACACGATTTATTGGCAAAAGAAGAAACAATTCTGCATCAGTTTTCCTCAGTCCGACTGTTTTTGAAGAGAAGATATCTACAGAGCCACAAATTAAGAGCAAGGTCAAACAAAACGCGTGGAGACCCATTACTACTACTGACTTACACATCATTACTTGTACCAGAGATCCGTGAATATCCTGGTTGAGAACAGGTCTTCAGCAACCCATGCTTGCAGTAAAAGGGGACCATGCGTGTCGTAAGAGGCGACTAACTTGACCGGGTGGTCAAGCTCGCTGACTTGGTTGATGCATCGTCACATCAATCACTGGATTGTGTGTTCCAGACTCGATTATTTACAGACCGCCGTCATGAAGCTGGAATATTGCTGAGTGCGACGTAAAACAACAAACAAACTTGGAACAGATTTCATTATATGGCGGCTATACCGATAATCGGAATTCATCCATTTGCCATTATTGGTCCTGTCCAAGAGCACAGGCGCATGGGGAGACGACGGAAGACAAAACTCAGGGAGCGAAGATTAAGACGACAGATGCCACATGTTTATTACAGTAGATTGAAATAGGTCAAAAAGGTACATAATAGTAATCACGTGACGGAACGCACACCGGACCAAGTGACCAATGTTCCCGGTGCGGAGACCCGCTCTGTCACTTACACCCCGGTAGTCGGACGATTCTTCATCGTCGACGTTGTCATTGTTGAGGTGGCGGTCTAACCGTACAATCCGTCCGCATCTGTCGATGATCTGGCCCCGTCTCCCTGATTGACCATGTCAGTCAGGTTTTGTAGATAGAGGTATTACATAACGTGGGGCAAGGTCAGTGGGGCAAGGCCCACGAACATGAACATACGTAAGATCCGGCGACGAAAGGATGTGTTAACTGAGATTTATAGATTAAGGATCCTGCCTGGGGTGGCTTATGATTGAAGGGGATACACAGAACGTTTGCTGTATACAATAATAGATTGAATTTAAGGAAATAGAATTTCGGTACACTTTGGAAACACATTGAAACATTTAGGTATATCAGATAAATGAAGTACACACATTTTGTTTCAAGTACAATTTTTTGGATAAAGTCCCAGACCCACTAAATGTCAAATGTCGGCCCCGAACTTGCCAAACCAAGGAAGCAATAGTAGTGCTACTATTCGTATACACAAGCTACAACATTATGTTTCTATCTTCTTCAATATCCACACAGACTTAAAGGATGGGCATTTGTTTTGACCAATAGTCACATGAGCAGATGCATGCTTGCAAGTAATGATGCACAGGCCATGCTTACAGCTACCGCCACCTGCTCCCAATGAGGAATAGACTCAGCACCCAGTTTAGTCTGTCTCATAGTCCCTGAATCACATTAACGTTCCTTTCTCCCAGCCCTTTCTGTTATGTTAAAGTTCTAAATGAAGTGAGTCTAGATTTTCCCCAGGTTCAGGTTCAGAATCTCTCATCTCACTGAGGCCCCTTCAATTTTTTAATTGCGTTATTTGTTCCCATCAAAATGCTATTTTCAGAGACTAATCGTTACAGATAACCATTGGCTGGCCATAGCTACTCGCTGATTCTGACAATGGTTCTCTTGTAGATAATAGTCTAGTTTCGCCATAGCAACACACTGTATCGGACGATTGTTCTCTTGTATATAAGAAGCTAGTTTAGCTACACGCTAAATCTGACAATGTTATTCTATAGATAACTAGCTAGTTTTGCCAAAGCAGGACGCTTGTTGACGCTTACCCCCCTTTCATTTATGTAAAGGAACCGGATAAACTCCTATTGAGTCAACTTGGTGGACACGTAAAAGTCTCGATACCTTCAGTTCAGATAATTCAGCAAGTCGTGCTAGAGGCCTAGACTTGAAGACCACCCACGTCTGCATATAGGTCAAATTAACATGATTTATAAAGTGCCTTCAACATCCAAGTGTGTGGAATTACCCGTTATAGTTTATGTAAGTGACTGAGGGGAATGCATTCCATGTCGTAATGCACGATGGATACATCTTCTTTTTTTAAAATTATCTTCTATGTGTTTTTTTCGTGAAATTTTATTCTTACATGTATGTTTATTTTGATATGAGTGACAAACATATAACACGAATCCTGCTTTTATAGGCATTACGCTTTCTTTCCCCCCAGTTTCCCTATAACAGGGACAAATCTCATCGGTTGCTAATAATTAATATTTTTTTCTTAAATTGTAACATTGTTCTAGAGACACACGAAATACATCAGGTCTGAACTGGCCATATCATAAACTTAGCTATTTTAGCTATTAACTCTTTAAAACTCTAGAGTATGTACTCTAACCAGTAACGACCACATTAACGAAAATTTATCAGTATTTTTCCAAGCGAATATTAAAACAAAGGTTGTAATGTGCTCAAGTAGGTTTTTTATTGTAACGTTTTGTTATTTCTGTGTACGTTAATGTGAAAGCATATCATCTGTCTGAAAACAAACAACAATAAGGAGGACGTTTAAATGATCATTATCATTACGAAAGGATGTCAGGAAATATAAGTTTAGTTCCAACATCTGCATCATTCTCCTGTTGTACTTCTGATCTAATGCTCACACAATAGTGTCATATAATGTGTCAATACTAGTGTTTAACATTTCTTTTTTCATATTACTAGCCTGACGGCTATGAAGATGCTTTCCTCTCATGTGTGCAATACATATTACCACCAAGAATACGCAAACTAGTTTGAACAACATGAAACACGAATCATTCGCCTAAGAAGGGATACAAAAACCCTTTCCATAATCATCGCGAAACACATGAAAAGGCAAGACAACACGGGAGCATAAAGTGTAAGTCAAAATAGGAAATTGCACCCGACATCAATAGAAATATAGATATAAATGTTTGCACTAAACATTTTCCCCTCTGTTACTCTGTTACATTGAAATGAAAAAAAAAATAAATTGTCAAAATCCCAAACTAGCATTTGTGTATGTAAGGTTCATTAAAACATACATTTTAGATTTAGAGATATGTCCAAAGTAAAATTATATACAAAAACTAATTAGCAAAAGGCACCATCTGACAACCTGGTGTTTGTGTGTGCAAAGTTTCACGAAAGAATACCTATTAGTTGTATTAGAGAAATGGTCCGGACAAACATAACTCTGTGAAAAGAGTCAAAGGCAAACTTGTTGCCATGGAAAACGGAAAATATATATTTGTTTAAATCCGTATATAGCAAAAGGGACCTGGTCTTTGAGTATGCAAAGATTTATGAAAGAATACCTATTAGCTTCAGGGATATGCTCCGGATTACCCAGTAAGGCGTGTGTGAGTGTGTGTTTGTGTGTGTGGGGGGGGGGGGGGGGGGGGGACGAATGTCAAAGCAT